>NW_009211022.1:183331-217226 GCF_000690835.1 Fulmarus glacialis
TTGTTCTCCGCCTTTGTCTGCAAGTGATGTAGATAACAGCGCAGAAAGAGGATGATGTATCTTTAAGTAATGAACAGATTAAAGTTAAATTCCTGTTGACCGAGACAGTTGTGTTGACATTCCTGTTGTTTACAGGCAGCTGTCTCTACTAATGACACTTTGATAACTGGAGTGAGGCTGCTGCTGGGCAGGGGGATGGGGGCAGGCAGAGTCAGCCGGGTTAAAGAATGCTCTGTTTAAAACCCAGTCATCCAATTAAACATTAAAGCTGGATCGGAGATCGTCGGCAGCGGTGCTATTCGGGAAAGGAAAATTCTGGGCTTCTTTTTTAACTTATGCTCAGATTATGTGGCTTAGAGGTCAGCCTGTCCCAGTTTGCTGGAGGATGGGGGAGATTCCAAGAGTGCTTAAAATAAGCCAGAAAGCAGTAAACTCTGTCAAGCCATCCATGCGCTGCCATGACATCGGCAAGCACACACGGAGTCGCCGGTGGCCGGTTGGGACCAGGGTCACGCAGAGGTCCTGCGGGACGGCCGCCCTCTCCCACGGCTTTTCAAACAGGCGGCGAGAGAGAGCAAAGATCTACCAGCATCCCACCGCAGCATCACGAGTCCCGTGATCTTCTGCCATCTTCTCTGCGTCACTCTGAAATAAGTTGCTTTGCAGGGCACTCTCTGCTGTAGTTTTGTTTACCACTTGCTCTTAAATAAATATGTTTATCATTAACAGCTCCCCTATTTGGCTGTGGGCATCTCACCAGCGAGGGCTAAACTGAAATCCTGGAGCCAATTCCTGAAGTCCTTGCTCAGGTCAAATTCCCAAGGGGAACCTATAAAGCCCAAGATCCACCGGGTGATAAACTTTAGACATGTAAATAGTCTACTAGATCTCCTCGTCTGGTGAAAATTAAACAGATGCTTAAGCACTCTACCAAATCAATGCCCAAAGAAGATAGCACAGCCCGTCACCCCAGGTCAGACCTCAGCCCCGACTGCCTTTGTACCCGCAAGGTTTGGTCCTGCTCAGACCTAGAAAGTAGCTCTTTGGATGCTGAAGGCACCTAACGTTATGTTACTGCCTCAAAGTTTCCAGCACTCCAGAGGACAGCTTAAAATGCAGATGCTTCTTTCCCATCTTTTTGTTAATGAAGCCTAAATTTAAGGCCTTTAAAACAATGTGATAATGCCTCTTTAATTCCAAATCAAATGCCACATGCTCATTAACTACAGGCATTCATAGAAATCAATGGATTTATTTTTGAATTTATGAAGTCACTTTAATGGACTTCAATCTCCAAATAAAAGTACCGAAAAGGCAGCATTTCCTTCCATCACTAAAAACATCACTGCTTCTGTAGTAGAAGCACATTTCATGCAGCAAGAACGTTTACAGTAAACACAAGTTAATTTAAATGAGTATCAATTAGAGGGAATGTACCTTACTAAGAAATCTTAGCTCCTTTTATTGATCCAGACAATTAGAAATTGACTCTTTCTAAAGTTAAGAGCATCAGTTGGTTTGACATTTTTTCATAAAACACGTCATTAGGAATGGGAGGAGCGTAGCTGTGTTCCACATACAGTTTGAAATATTTGGTAGATGGATGGAAATACACACATATTTGAGGTAAACTCCCAGCATGCATGCAGAAAAAGCCCAAATCTCTTAACAGCACAGAAAATCACCATTGATCTCTAGAAACAAAAGTCTCACTTAAAAAAGTGTCATCTGCGCACATGCCTAACTTAAGCTTAATCCATTGCAAACATCGTGGTGGCCATCTGCAAATCAGATCGTAACCGTGTTCAGTTTTACCAGACGAGCAGGGTTACATCAGCCCAACTTCCAGTGGGAGAGCCTCCAAGTAAAACTTGGAGCTGCTACAAGAAATCACACGGGGGGTGAGGCAGTAGCTCCTGTCCTCCCGCGAGACTCTGGGTTGTACCAGTGCCTCCGTGTTGCTGATAAGACGGCGGACCCAAGCTCTGACTTATGGCCACTTAAAGATACTATAGCACTTTTCACTCGCAGGAACAAGAGTGTCAGAACCGGTGCCTTGGCTGCAGTCCAGCTTGGTGATTACTTTTTGCATTTCTAAACATCGCTGGTGTAGCAGCGGGCAGAGGTTATTTTCTACTATTGAGTAACACCAAGTCACAAAGAACGGCCAGAAGAGCTGGCTGCGTTTCAGTGGGAGTGGGAGAGATCTCTGCAGTCTGTAAAGTGTTTTGGGATCCTTCAAGATGAAAGGTTCATTAACAATTGGAAGTTAATATTAGCATAATAATCAGTCATAGCTCTTCTTGTAAAACCTACTCAAGAGATCCCACGCTGCAGGTTTCCATTCTTCAGTGCAAATTTATATGTGTTTCCCAATCTACAACAAGCAGAGTCCGGCAAGAATTTTCCATTTGAATGTTTTTTCAATAGGAAATGCCGTTTCTTAAGAATCAGGATACTGGGGGGCGGAAAAAAATTTAACTGAGCCCCAAATTGCTATGTCTGCATTTGGTGATCAGAAGACCAGAATTCATTTTTAATTTGTTTGCTCTGAAAAAGAACGTATCAATTTGCTGAAATTATTGAAATGTAAATGCTGCATAGTCGAAGACTTTCTTTAAGAAATAAAATTCAAGAAATACCATTTTATGAAAAGAAAGGAGATTTAATATGAATATATGCAGTCTTTGAAAGGATCAATCTATTTAATGTGGAAAAAATGCAAAAATAAAAAATTATATTTTCTAGATAAAATGTTTCAATATTTCTTTTCCAAATAGCATTTTTTCTTTTGGAATTCACTTCTATTCAGAAAGTATTAAATAGTGGAAATGCTCAGAGAGCCACACAGTTTCAGGTCAAGGTAAATTTTTAGCACTGGCTCAAAACAAAAATTTCAACTGCCAAGGATCAAACTTCTGTGATTCTAATACATAAGGATGACAATAGTTACATTACTTGCTATTATTTGCTTCCCATGCTCTCTCCAGGACTGGACATACAATTTCCATGGCAATATATGCAATTTTCACTAGTAACTTTTTTCTAGCATGAAGTGAATTAATACTTACTATACTGAAATGAACAGGTCTTTGATCAAGGATACTTTCACCTGTTGACATCTGTTCAACAAGACATATGGAGGGGGAGCATGACAATCAGATACAAATTTGAATAAGCAAATGAGTTGGTTTTCTTTTTCTAGAAGCTCCAGTGGGAGAAACGCATATACCTACGCTGTACTTCTGCTGGGCTTGTCGTGCTGCCTGAAGAGGTAGTCTCAGTAATATCATCAGTTTCTTTAATGAGTACTTTTTTTCCAGGAAGAGAAGAATAAAACTGAACCTTTTAGGAAAAAAACCTGCAGATAATCCACAGGGTGGATTTTTTTTCTGTGTTCTTGTTTTCATTTGCTGAGGTTGTTGGGTTTTTTATGTCTTGGAAACTTAGACATCAAAAGCAAGTCAGAATAGTTGGATGCTTAACTAATTAATTAGTTTTGGTCTAAGTTGCAAAAATATAGACAACGAATTTCTTTCACTCTGAAACCAGACAACATTAAAAAACACTGGTGTCCAATTGAAATAAAGCAGACAGGATATTAGCCTTTAAATTAAAATTCAAGTTCTGAAGGAAAAAGCAATTTTCAAATTTATTAGCAGGGTGGGATGCTACAGCAGCAGAGGCAGAGAACCTTATTTCAGAAACACACCTGGAATGGGAAAAACAGCAAATTTTGTAAATATTGTGCAAGTGAATGTGTTCTCAGGTTCCATAATGCACTGTAAGACTTTGGTATTAAAAGTCATTCCCTGAACAACTTTTTTTTTTTTTTTAATTAATTCAATCATTCAACAATTAGTCACAAGTTTGATGTTCGCTTTTGCTGATCATTTAGATTTCAAAGGCTGAGGAGGAACCAAACTACAGTAATTTCATCTTAATTCAAATGTCAACCTTCTTACTGAACCTTGTACGTTAGTTGGAGTTTTAGTTAGATTTATGGTGCTACAAGACAGACTTTTCACACGAGAAAATGGTGTCTTGATTAGTACTGAATGTGCATCATGAGAGATTCCTTGGATTACAAAATAATGACCAGTTTCTAACCGGCACTCCTGTGTCTTTTACCTTTATAACACTATCAACCAACTGAGTTGACACAAATTACCTCATTTTGGCTTTGACGCATCATTTTATTTCCATTTACCACTGACTTAAGCACACATAATTACTAACTTAGGTCACAAACAAATGTGACGGACAAGTTTCACACTGAGTAAAATGTTTTATTACATGGCATTACTATCAATGTAAGTTAATTAATTAAAATTAACATAAGCTGTTGGCTAATTGCAGCCCAGGAGAAATTCTACTGCACCCAATGGTATAACATTGGAAAATTATCACAATATTTTAAAGCTTGACAAGTTCCAGTGAAAAGCCGAACATTAATAGAAGCAGGTTACCACAGTAAATAGACCAATGCTGACTTTTAGCATGGAAATATGTATGCCTTCAGCTTTGCAGTTGGTGCAGAAGAAACAGCAGCAATGCTCTCTTGAAATTTTTTCTATTTACATTGCAATACAAACATCCTCTAAATAAAGTGGACTTTTTTCAGCAGTCTTCTGACTACAGCTGTATGAAATATAATCTTTCTGAGGACAAATGCAAAAAAAAAGATATTAATGCCAAAGAAATGATATTAAACTCTTCTGTGAGGAAGTGAAGAACGGGAAAGCAAATCAGTATATTTCCTTTATGTGACTATAAGGTCCAGGGGAGATTGGTTTAGTTAACATTGCCTAAACAGAAAATGGCAGCTCCATAAAGGTATTTAGGAACCTAATTCTTACTTAGGTACCTAATAAGTTTGTGGGAATTTAAATCCTTAAGTCCATCTGTGGCTTAGCTTTCATGTGCTTCCTTGGTGATGGTGACATTTGTAAAAATTAAGAGGTTTTTTCCATTTACTAGAAGCTTGTTCATGAGAAATAATAAAACAAGAGATGGATCTACCTACATTATTTTGAACATCCAAAATTCAAGATGCCAGTGAGAATCCTCATGTTCACCAGAACCACCAAGGAGGTGCAATGGCTTGCTCTAACACGTATGTTTCCACTCCACGGCTGTTTGGCAATTAAAAAATCTTGAAATATCACCACCCTTGATGGGCATGAGACACCACAACAGATGGACAGAGAAGAAAAAACAGAGTTTTGAAAGGAGAGTTTCCCATCCAAGGTAGTCTGAGCAGCCTCCCCTCATGCCATTGTGCTGCTCCAGACAGGATTAGTGAACATGTAAAGATAGTTTGGGGGCTGTAATGAAATACGGTGAGCGCAAACAGAGGAAATATGTCTTTACCTCCTGAGCAGGTGTTTGTGGCATTTCTCTCTCCTGAGGTCGCAGTGAGCTGCCGAGAGTGTTGGTCTGGCCAGCCTCAAACCCACAACTGCAAAGGACTGTTTCATGACACCGCCAACAGAAAATCTTAGAAACATAGAATAATTTTGGTTGGAAAGGGTCTCTGGAGGTCCTATGGGTCTAACTCTCTCGCTCCAGACTGGTCCAGCTTTCAAGTTAGATCCAAAACACCAAGTTGCAGTACCTATCTGGAGCTTCTGCCTAACTGCATACAGTACGTAGCCACAGGGTTTATTAAAGCTCCCAAGAGCATTTGCTGGAAGCAACATCTATTAAGAAAGGCACTACATTTTTGTTCTGTTAATACAATCTTTTACTTATCTACTGTCAAATGTATAATAACTATGGCTGTTTATATAGCTGCTTAAAACTAGCACATTTATTTCAATTAAACTGAAAAATGCAGAGGAGGGGGGAGACTGTGAGGTTACCAAGTTTATGGGAATATATTAATCATTGACCTGGGCAATATTTAATGCAGTTTGTTCTCATGTCCAATCCACACTCATTGACCAGTATACTGCTACCTAATGTCTACTCCTATTTACCCCAGAGTCACACTAAGCTAAACAAACTACTCTCCCCTTGGCTTTCTTTGTAGGCAAACAATACCCAGTATTGATATGCCTTTCTGTATTTTGTTTGCTGTTTTACAACCGTATAAAGTCTGCTTTTCTATCTAATACTGCTTTTTAAATGAGTTAATGCGAGGAGAAATCAGAATGCATTACCTATATCATCTTTATTGCCTCCTGGTGTTTTGGTATTCCTGGGACGATTTCACTCCTTAATGAACCTCCAAGCCCCAGACAGTTGAGCCATCTAAGAAATATATCTTGGTTTGGTCTCCTACCTGCTTGGCAGGCTGTAACTTGTAGCAGCACTGAAGCATAGCAACACTTTGAAAGGTAACCATAATCTGGTTATGTTCACAGTTGTGTAGCTTTTGTTCCCTTATTTGTGTCCCTCCCCTCTTTCTCATTTTCTTCAGCAAAGACCAAATTTTATATGCAGTTCTGCAAATCATTTTTTCAGGGTAGCGCTAACGCACAGGGAAAAGGTTTGGCTTCCATGAACCTCACACCTCTGAGACAGACCGACAGTTCGCAAGCTTTCCCCTAACCTGGCATCGCTCCTGCAGGCTGACACCAAAGCTCCCACACCAGATCTCCACCCCACCCATGGAAACTGGGGCAATGTCAGCTGCTTCCTAGCATAAGAACAGGTGAAAGAATTAGGCTTTTTGACAGCAAAACCAGGAGCAATTCATTAGTGTGATAAACCACAGAGACAGATTTTGTATTCGTCAGGATCACAGGCATCCTTATTGCCCTGTTTTTTCACTATACTTTGGTGGAAATCCAGGCTCAGCAAGCCTGATGGTTAAAATTCCATGGCCCAGATATTTTCTTTCACTTTCATTGCAAGGCAGAAGATTAAATTCACGTTAGTCCTTATTTGTCCAGAAGTGAAAAATGTCATGAGAGTCATGTAATGGTTCCTTAAATTGACTATGAACTAACCCTACAGATATCCCGTGCAATGAGGTCTCCTGGGCCAGTAGAGCAGGGTTGGGAGGGGTGTCAGATCGCCTTGTCTCTAATGTTTTGGCTGGTAGGTGCAGAGATCTGTTGCTGAAATGTATTCTGAAATGCTGGATTTTCCACTTAACACTCTGAAGATTTACACCAAGCCTATTGTACTTTGGCTCTCCTCCATTGCCTGGGTCCTGTAAGCAACCACTGAAAGCACAAAACCCGCTACATTAGCCTGCAACCATGAGCTCAGATGGTACATCTGTATCCTGAGCTCAGGATACAAAGGTGTGGAAGAAAGACCCAAGCACATGAATGAAAAGCAGAGTATCTTATTCTAGTGTATTTATAATTCTTATTTTTGTTTGCATTTGATGTGGTAAATCCCAGAGAAAGCTAAGGGGAAAAAAAAAAAATTAAAAAAAAAAAAAACCACCCTCTTTAGTTATTTTATTCATAACAAAAAATATGGAATACTTCTTCTAAGGGTTGGTGTATCATGAGATTTCTGTTCCGCTCTCTCTGACTATTAACAAAAGTAATCATGTATGTTGTTAGTTGAGAAAGTAATATTCTTTGTGTTTCTAAGAAAGACTTTAGTCCTACAATGATGGGTCAAAGGGTTGTACACTGACCTGCAAAGGGAAAAAAAATCTCCCATAAAGCTAAATGTCTTTCAGAGTTACAATTATTTGCAATTATCTAATTCAGCATAAAAGGCAAACATGATGTCACAGGGTCTTTGATACTATAAAAGGCTCTTTTTGTGAATGGCCTTTGATCCTTACTAATCCACACGCCAGGTATTGCTGATTTAATTGCCTGAAAGGTAAATATAAATTACTGAACAGATCTTCGTACTAATTTTATTTATTGCAATTGGTTTTTTATTGATTTTTTCACACTCAAAAATGTTCTTGTTGCTTTTCTATAATATTTTAATGAGGTTTGCATAGATACTTTTAATTACACAGGAAAAGTAAAAACCGTTGTGAACTTGATAACATCTGCTCAGAAACACATGCGATGGAGGGAACGGTACTGACTTTATCCTGTGTGCAGTTGTGGGTGTGTGTGTATATGCATGTGTGTTCTGCAGGAAAATGAATTATATCTTCCTGAATATGTCTCAGGAGTAAAATTTCTCACATTTAAAACATATGCAGGCTTCAACTTTTAATCCCTGTTGAAAAAATGAGGTAGTTTATGCTATTTATGCAATTCGTTTTCTTAGACCTCCTGTCCTTTCACTTCTTTTAATTCTTTATCATCTTGTTTCTTTTGGAGCCAATAGCATACCTGTATTGCCAGAGAAGTGTAGCGGAAAGAGAAATTGAAGTTGATTTTGCATGACAAAAACTTAATATAAAATTGATGTAGTGGAATAACTAATTCAGGGCTATGTGTGTAAAAGAAAAAGCAAAAAGAAAAAGAGAATCCTGAAAAATAGTGAACAAAAGTTTCTAAAAATTGTTTCCTACAAGCAGTCCTTGTACAATCGCCCCTACAGACCATGCAGCTATCGACTGTAAAGCGTCTCTCCTATGAAAAGCGAGCTTCAGCGGTGTGAATATTTCCTCATCCACATAAGGATTTCTTGGTAACCCTAGTGAAATAAAACAAAAGGATGCTAGCTGCAGAAAGCTTACCTGCCTTTTAATTATACATGGTATTTTAGTATTACCGATTAATATGCATTCTTCTCACAGGAGTCTAAAAAATTAGC
This sequence comes from Fulmarus glacialis, assembly GCF_000690835.1. Lineage (NCBI taxonomy): Eukaryota > Metazoa > Chordata > Aves > Procellariiformes > Procellariidae > Fulmarus > Fulmarus glacialis. Next base: position 192,026 of record NW_009211022.1, read on the forward strand.
AGGAAGCAATAAGAATGATTTTACCACACTAAAAAACTGAGGCAGGATTTACACTAAAATTACAATCTGAGACTAAACAATGACAGCCATTGTCTTGCAATAACATCTGAAAATTGAGAAGTTGCTGGCCTGAGGTGAATCTCAGGGCAGTGAACACAACCAACTTTCAAAACATTATTAGCTAACATCAATAACTCTATCTTATTAAAATCTCCAATGATAGCACACGTAAAATCACCTTTTGTTAATGGAATACAAATATGCCTTCCTCACTGCGCTGAAATCAGGCTAACTCTTGCTTCGGAAAACATCGCAAGAGTGTAGGGGGGGTTGGAAGAGGGGGCACTCAAATATTAACAGTGGTCAATGACATTAGTGTTAGAAAAGAAAGGAAAAGAAAGAAAGAAAAAGAAAGAAAGAAAAAAAAAAAGGAAAAAGAAAACTCCAATTAGAAGTATCCTGGGGTTATTAGAGATAACACTGCTCATATCCAATTAAGATGAAAACCATTTTACCAGTTTAATGTGCCACCTCTGGCAGTTTTGGTTTATTAGTTTTATCAGACTTCAGAACTGAAACTCACAGTGATATGTATGCTGTGTACTGGAGAGATAAACGTTAAGGCTTAGAGATTAATTAGTATAGAATAAGATGCTTGAAACATTGTTCCTTAACCATGGGCATTGTGCAATTTCTCGGGGGAAAAATACTCTTTTTCTGAGGCAGTCCCTTCAAAGGCTACTTTGGATATTGTGGCAGGAAATTACCTACCTGGAACAAGGAGATGTGTTAACTTGTTTTGCTACCCATACATGCAGGTGTGTCAGATACACGGCTAAGCCAACACAAAATCACCTCTCCATGCTGTGGAGAAGATGCTGACCTCAGATTAACAGCTGAGAGCAGGGCGGTTTGGGTGGTGGACTCTCTCAGCCCTCTGGTTCACCTGTTGAACTCAAGATTTTTTCAGTTTTACCATTTGTCTCATTTGAGGAGTGTGGGGTATCAAGGACACAAGTGATTAAAAAAAAACCAAACCACCAAACAAAAAAAAAAAAAAACCACCACACCAACCCAAACACACTGTTTCTTTTAACATTTGGTGTTTCATCAGCAAATGTTATGAGAGAATCCTCATGTAAAGGTTATGAAGCAAAAGGAAAACCTCTTACAAAATATAGAGCAGGACCTAAGAACAGAGATTAGATGGAGGTAAAAACTAGAATCTGGTTATTTGGGAGATGAAAACTCATGATTGCTTCCATACTGAATAATCACCAGAATAACTGTAAAATCACCAGAGTAACATCTGTGCTATACAGGCCTCTAAAGACTAAGAAGTTGGGTAGCATATTTGTACAAAGCAAATTCTTCCTTTAAGAGGACAAAACTCTCCTGCAGCATTTCCACAACTTCCTCCTCTGGGTGGATCAAAAGTAGCTTTTATTAATCCCACTTCCTAACCAGGATAAAATTAGCAAGTTTGAATGAAATATGGAAATTTAGAACAGAAGTCTTTCTTTTTTTTTTTAACTGACAATTTAAAGCCAGAGAAAGCACTGAAGATTTTTTGAGGTCCCATTAATCTAAAATGTGAAACACAGCTCAATTCTTAATTCTATTTAAAATAAATGCACAGAAATGTAATGATCTGAAAACCAACTGAACAAGTCCTATGCCAGGTAAAGAGGAGCAAGTGGTCTTTTTCAGTGTCTGCAGGCACTATATCAACCACCTTGGCTCATTTAGGTTGCAAATCTCAATTTAATAACTAAAGAGTTGAGAATAGCGTTACAGTTCTAAAGAAATAACTGAGAAATAGATTTTGACTTCTTGATCAGGCAACCTCTTTGAGAATTTTAATTGGTTTAATCAAGGTGATTAAAAAAAAAAAATCAAAAACCCAACCTAATTCAACGATGCTAGTGTTATGGAAAAACATACCCCTGAATATCAGGGTATATGATGAATCTAGAATTATGGAGTTCACACAAGTAGTGTTTATGCCCAAGCTGAACTATAAGAAAGTTCACTGGTTTTCCAGCAGTGAAACCTTAAAGTTGATTACAAGAAATCACGAGCAGTGGGGTTTCTTATAGACCACTGCGTCTTGAGAAGTAAACACATTTATATATGTATATTTTTATATATAGAAACATAGACATACGTATTGTTACTACATTTCTTTATCAAAAGCTCTACTTCATGTATTTATTTGTACTCCCAGCATTTTAAAAGAATTTAAAAATCTACCACAGGACTAGAGACCAAGTATATGCAGTTCTAATCCCACTATTGCCACCAATTTTCTGTGGGCTGGAAAAATGGAATCTAGAACAATAAAACTCAGACAACATCCTGTAGTCTAATGGCAACTAATATACAGTACTTTTAAAACACTTCAGTTACGACTATTGACAATGTATGTTTTATCAATGGCTTACTAATGTTCTGATTGTTGCTGCTGCTCTTATTTTTTCCACTTTTTGATTAATACAAGTCCAAAGTTTGAGAAACATTTTCATGAGAACATTTTCTTTCCCTGTTAGCAGAAAAATAATACCAAAAACTTATAATTTCATTGCATTTTTAATCAATACATTTAATAAATAAAATGGAGCCTCTAATATCAAATTAACAAATAAAAGCTTTCATCCTGGGATCACTTTGTATATTCTTAACTCAAAGTATCTAAAGAATTAATTTCAAGATTGAAACCATCACACTTATTTTCACCATCTTCAGTATTCATTTCACTGTAGAAAAGGCTGCCCCTTCTTCACAGCCACCAAAAAAAAAAAAAAAAGCCCTGAAAAATATCTCTGCTTGTTTAGTCACTGTGATTAATCTAGCTGAAGGTACATGAACAAAAAGAGAAGGGTCTTGAAGTCAAAAGGCCCACAGAGTAGCTGAATCTCTGATTGACTTCAAGCAATGTATCCAATTAATGTCCCCCTTCTGCTGAAATCCCTACAATAGTTTCCCTATTTCTCAATCTATTTCTCTCTGAAAGAGTTTCATGTCCACCCACATATAAGGCCCATAATTTGTGGCTAAATGGCAGCTGCAGCTCAGTGCTGGAGGCCTTTCCTCAAATTGGTCTTTAATTGGTATAATCAGGAGCTTGAATTATTGGTTCAACCAAAGGAAAAGTATTCATTCGAACCAACAGGATAGCTCTCTCTTTTTCTTTTAAATTAGCAATAAATTAATGACTTTTCAAGATGTTAAAGAGAAACTAAAACCTATGCACAAAAGATGGGATTCATTAATAAAAGCCAGTCGGTTTCATTCTCATTAAGGAGAAGAGCATTTAGGCAGTGACTTAAAGTCTTTAAAAAAAATAGCTAGGGAGAAGCAGTACAGACTTGGGGGGGTACAACTGAAAATCAAGATAACTTGAACCGTGACCTGAAGAGATCATCAACCTAAGAGGACTCTGGGCTGGCTTCCTTTATCCCATACAGCCTCTTTTCTTTTGCAAATTCTGCTGAATTGTGACAGGTTTTTTTGTTTGGGTTTTTGGGGTTTTCTGGTTTGTTCTAAAATGTCAGGCGCCATCTTTTAATCCTTAAACGTAGCTTGATAAATTAATTCCAGAAACTGAATGCAGTTGAAGGGCAGGAATTGGATCAGCCATTCCTATTATCCTGAAATGGACTCTGCTTCAAAAGCGAGCTCCTGTAAGGGCTCAGGTTGTGTCCTTCCCTCTGTTTATTTAGTGCCTGGTTTTAACCAAAGAATTCATCTTGGTCAGAGCCTTTGGTCTTTAAAAACTTTTATAAACATTTAATGTGTGTCAAAATCATCTGCTTTTGCCAGAAAGCCAGAGCGTATATATTATAATCTCAGGATTTCTGAGCACTGTACCCTTTTCCTAATAACCATGGTTTATTTGGGATTGTTAAAATTTAAAAAATTATGCTTATAAAAGGCAGGGCTCATCACCTCCTCTAAAGATTTGTAAGCAGGGCAACCCTTTCCTTGGCCATTGATTTGGGTAAGAGCACTTAAAGTGACGGCACAAGAAGCATTCACCAGTAAATGCAAAGTTATGGCTGTGGACAGCAGAACCATGGACTTGATCTCCTATGTCAACAGCAACCTATGTAGTGAAGGTCAGAAGGAAAACTCAAGAGTTCCTATTTCTTCAGCAAGTGGGGAAATTCAGCATTTCCTTTCTTCCTGGGATCACCAGTGTGGAGTAGGACCGCTGTGAGATCCCTCCCTACCAGAAGGACCATGGCTAGATGGTAGGAATGAAATCCATTCCAGATTCATTTGTCAAGCAAGAGCATGAGTGTACAGCAGTTTGCAGCAACACAAGAACTTCATTTGCTTGCACTCTAAACAGATGGGACTTTATTATTCCCGTTCAACATGCCCAGAAAGCTTTGAAACATCTAAAGGGTTAATAGACATCTGCAACATCTGCAGCGTTCATATTTTCTGCCTTTTCACAGAAAGTACAGCTCCACACACTTCCAGCTTGGTCTGGATCAGGGACACAGTCTCAAGAAGGAATAGCCATAAAAGGTCCCATGTACTCAGATACACTGAAACACTTCCCCTTTAATCGTCATCTCTTCCAAACTAGCTAAGCATAAGGCCATCTCTTTTTCTTGCATGGAGATGATGGAAAGAAGCAGAGAGCTGCCCTGTGCTCCAGCTGTGTGGAGCACTGGAAATCATAGAATCATAGAATGATTTGGCTTGGAAGGGACCTTTAAAGGTCATCTAGTCCCCATCATCAGACCCCCTGCAATGAGCAGGGACATCAACCTAGAGGCAGGGTTTGCTCCTCCTCCTGTCCAGCCGTGATCTTACTCCTGTGAGGAGACCTGTTGCACTTGGGAGAAGCAGCGGCCCTGCGTCAGGAAATCTTCAGCTACTGTTGCTGCAGACTTTAGCAGTGAATTGGAGCTACCACCCGTTTGCTGATTATATTGGACAAAAGGATCAAAATTACTATCTACAGCTGAGTCATGTGCTCTTTTAGCTTTCCCCTTTGGAAAAGCAATTTTTCAACCACTGCTTGCCAGGTCTCAATCAGAGCTCTTCTTAGTTGGAATTACAACAAATAGGAAAATAACGGTGCTTACAGCATTTAATTATCATGACTGAAATATTATTGTTGTCTCTTTTGGCCCTGACATGGGGCTAGAATTCCTTAAGGTGACATTTCCAAGGCACAATGAAACATGTTTTACATGAGATTCCTTAAAACCCATCAATTATGCATGCTACAAAAACTTGTTATTGTACTCTGAGGACATGATCCAAACACCAATTGTGGTTATTGGAGATCCACAGGACTTGGATCATGTCCTAAATCAGCTGTATGGCCAGCTATCAAAGTAATAGCTTTTTTTCTTCATTTTCTGACTACAGTCTTTAAAGGTTGAATCTTCCTCCTTTACTGTCATAAAAATACAGATAAAATCTCTCACTTTATGAATATTTTTACTTTTCTTCTACTTGGATAGATTAGCAAAACTTTTTGAATTTGATAATTTCTATATTAAACAGTGCATGAGTGCATATGTGTGCATGTGTGTAAGCAATCCTCAAGTAGGTTTGTAAGGTCTCAAAAGAAAAACCCTGTATTTTTACACTTCTTTATCTTTTCATTAATTAAACCCACAATATTTAGCACTAAACGAAGTGAAAACGAAATATTAAGAACATTAGCCACATAATTAACACAAAGCAGCTTGGTACATGTGGCTTTTTTCCCCATGTTTTATTAAAAGTCTGATTCCTGCCCAGAGTGAAGGGATGTAGCGTCCTTTCATCCAGTGAAGTTCGACCGACTTTCTTCAGGTTTTCTCTACTCACATGTTACTACCAGGAAATTATTTACAAGCCTCTTATCAAAAGTTCTTTTGATGTCTAAGAGAGTTGTGAGTTATTTCGACGCGGCCCTTCCGCATTCACCACCTTGTCATAAAAGTTAGAAAGATTGGCAGAAAAATACCCAATGAGAGAGAAGTTTAGTTAATGCAGTGGATTAGAGATTGCTTTTTTTTTTCCTTCCCCTCCCTTTTTGAATCTGAATATTTAACACCAAGAGAGAAACCCGTCCTGTTTTTCGGCTGGAATAACAGCAGTTTCTGTTTCTAACCTGGGAAGAATGTGATGGGGATTGAAAAGCACCCCTGTCCTATTGTTAGACTCCCCCAGCACTGATCCTTGCTTTTAACATCATAATGAAGGATGCTCTTTAGTGGATTATCTTGAGAAGGGATTAACTCCTTCAAGACTTCTTAGGAGGCAAGGTGTTTTGAGCCCTAAATACACACCAATTGCCTGCTTAACTTTTCATCTTATTTTGAAAACTGCCCAGCTGGAATTCAAATTCTTTTCCATAGAGCTGAATTTTCTTAGTAGCAAAGTTTGAGTCAGGGGCAGCAGATGCTAAAAATAAATACTGTTCATTTAATCGTCTGTAGGCAAATGTTTCAGACACTTTGCCAAGACAGGCATGGCAGGATAAAACTCAATCAAAAATTTGCTGCAAATTCAGCAAAGCTTTAAATTCTGTCTCTGTTGCTCAGGCACACGAGAAAAGTCTCCATGGCCTAACCTTTCTTATAAGGCTTTCTTTTTAATATGACAGAGAGACATAATACAGACAGACAGATAGATAAAGTACATTCCATGACACTCTTCTAGATTTCTTTTTTCATTTATATTAAGATATCAATTCTCTAAAGAATTAATAGGGCTGCACACGGATGTGCCTAGTGATATTTATGCTGTAGGCGGACATGCATGTACACCATGCAGATGTACACACACAGAGATAGATACACCCGTATGGATACACACACCCATATATCACTCACAACCCTATTAATACAAGCATATATATATATGGGATTTGGCCGCTCTACCTTGGCTTTCAACAACATCATTATCAGCATTGTTTTATGACACATTTGCTGTAGCATACAAAATGCCTAGTACAAAAAAAAAGCACTGAAAAGAGGACTAATTGCTCTATAATTTATAATCAAGTGACTTCTTCAACCTATGCTTCTTTATCTTAATAACCATTCATTTGTGTCTGCCTAATTTATTGGAAGTGAAATCTTGTATTTGTTCCACGTTCATCTTATCCCTCAGCTAACCTTGTCTCCATTATTAACCTACTCCGTTGTTTCATATTCTGCTTGGCAAGGAAGAAGGGAGATTCTCCCAAAGTTTTTCTTCCTTTCTTGTTACTTTTCACTTTACTAAAAACTTGTGTTCTGCTAGGCCTGAAGTATAAAAACACTTCTTTTTGTTGGCAAGGGTGTTTTTTTTTTTCATTTCTGCAGGACTGGCTGAGGGGGTGGGGATTTGAAGTATACTTTTCACAGAAAAGCAAAAGAAAATTTTACTTGTTTTTTTTTCTCTTTTAAAGGAAGGAAATTCTCAACTTTCTTGTTTTGCTCCCCCTGGTTTTTGTCCTTTCCTTTTGGCACTTTCTGCAGCTACAACGTAGATAATTTGCAACTTCATAAACAAGCTTTTTCAATTGGATTACCCAGCCTGGTATATGAAAAAGAGTTTGCTAAAAGCAACCAAACAGATGATTCTGAGGGCAAGTGAGTTTTCTCCAATTTTAACAAATGCAGAAGACCCAGGTGCACTCTTATTGTGAGCTAAATGAAATACCCTCTTATTCATTTTTGTAATAATAACTGTATTCCACAGACTATGCTTTAATTGTAAATAATCCCCCACATTCTTTCAGTGTAAACTCTTTAAGGAGTCATGAATTTTATTTATACTCTCTCACTCTTTGAGAGTCTTTTGTTTATTTGCTGTTTAGTTCTTTGTGAAATAACACTCCCAGAAGAAAATCCCCCTCTCTGCTTAAGGAATTAGCCCAGAGACAAAAGCAGGGAATTCTTTAAGCCTTGTTTTGTGCTAAGAGAAATGTTTGACATTTCTGTGGAGAGGTGTTTAGTTTGGATTCATTAGGTCTTAGGGACTCTTTTCTCTTTTTTGGCCTTTCAGTTTCTGTCACTGTTTTTTTTCTGTGTTTGGTAGACTGAAGAGAATTTACCAATGTGTAATTAGGTTTCCTACATTTGAATAGCAAAATCCAGTTGTGTTTTAAATAGGCGAGCTAAGCATTCCCCTCAACCAGCAGGCCCAAACCTGAGACCTGCTTTGTGAGCAGACGAAAGAACGGCAGAAGGAAGAAAAAGGCTTCCCCAAGGTTACTTAATGCTTGAAACAAACACCAATAAGGCTCCACTAGTGCAACTCCATCAGTTGTAGCAAAGGGGGAAGCTGTAGTCTTGAAAAACATGGAGTTTCCCTTAAAACTGGGCCTTAGAATGGCAAAAAAACATATATGATGTGATGTGTGTCATGTTATTGGTTCCTTCCTTGGGTTGATAGGGCTGGAAAATTATCAGCATAAATTGAGAGTGTATAATATTTCTTTTAATGGTATATAACAGCTTTATAAATAAGTTTTGTCAAATTAGAATCGTCAGCTCAGCCTGCCGTATTTAAACAGTTTGTCAAAAGCAACACAATAGGCGATCCAAGGGCAAAAAGACGTGACAAATACGCCTAAAGCTGGATAGCACAGAGCTTTTATTTTGGTTATAAAACACAGGTAAGGCTGTTAGGAGGAAAATGGGACTGCAATTCTAAAACAAAAAGAGCAAATTGTGGGTTTGTAATAAGAGATGAAGAGGAAGCCGTCCACTGAAACAGCTGTTTTGATCATTTTGAACTGTTTGTGTCGGTACTAGCGCTGGGCTGCTTTTCTTTTGAAAATGGCAGAAAGGAATGTGCTGGCAATTTCAAATTTTTTTCTTCCCAGATTCTTATCGAAGTGGGAAAATCATCCAAACTGATCTTTCCTTAAACAGTTTCCATTTTCAAGCAGTCAGCAAATGTCCAGTGAATCAGGAATTTTCTTAAAAAAAATCCCAGCAGACTACAATTTGAAACCTTGTTCTTAGCCAAAGCTGTGTTTGTAGGTAAAAACAGCCTGAAGTTGTCCATTGGGGCTGTGCAACATAGTGGAAAATCAGAAGGTTAAAGACCAAGCCGAGTACAAAAAAAAAATCAGCCCTAGAGTATACACACGCTGTCCCCTAGACATTAACACGGTGGTTTTACCAAATTTATCTTTGTACAGAAGCTTTACCGCACTTCTCAGTCCTCTTCTTTAAATGTAAATAGGCTGTTAAAGGACATTTTTAATAATGAGTTCCCTACTTATTTAACCATTTCATTCAACATTGCCCAGATTTATTGAGCTTTCTTCCTTTTCTGTTTTCTCTGGACTTCCCTTCTGGGTGAGGAATGTCACTGCTGAAAAACAATGTTATTTAGCTGGCTTTTTAAAGCTACAATAGTTATGAACTCTAGATCATTTTTTATTTACTAACTGACTGCTGCCAAATACAGCCAATTCATCTGGTGGAAATACTTCATGCAACAGCTAACAAATCTGGAATATTCTTCATTGGTATATCTGGCAGTAACCACCTGTTGCGATGCCAAACATACAGTGTGAAACGTATCTGGATGTTGACAGACTTCATTTCATTGCAGCGCATCACTGCTATAACATAGAAGTTTGCTTTTCTGCCTTTCAAATATGCTGAACACCTGCTCCTCTCATTGTTTTCCTATTTATTATCGCTTTTTTGTCTTTAATTCAAGTCATACTTGTGTTTTCTGATTGATAGAAGAGCTCTCTGGAGTCTTTCCACTGACTTCAGTGATTTTGATCCTGGTCCCAGAGGTATAGATGCATAGGCTTTTTTAGCTATGTATTATTTGCACAGCCCTCTGCCTGTACATACTGATATGCCATTTGAGACATTACAATTTCCCTCGTAACACAAGCAGAGAAGAGCCCATGAATCCTCTCCTTGAGGAACAAAAGATGCTGAAGGAAGCAGTTGAGAAGTAGCAACCAGTTACTATGAGGCTGGGTTTCACCATAAATGTCCTCTTTTTCCACCCAAAACTTTCACCTTGGCAGAATTTGAGAGCCTTGGATGTTTATTTAGGATTTCCATAAATTTCACAGCTATACAGCATCTGGCAGTCCCAGCCATGGCCAGTCCAAGTGGTGTACAGTGATACCCTGTGCATGCACCACAAATCTGAGACCCTTTGGATGGCTGCATCATATTTACTGCATATGCTCCGGTCTTCCGTCAGCAAGCGTGCACAGGAATCTATAAGCAAGTGCTTCTCGAGAGCCCACGGCTGCTGAGAAAGGTCACTGACAAAAATGTGAAAGCACGCAGACTTCTCTTCCCCTTTCCAGCAAGAAGCCCTTACAAGGGAGATTTGGGAAGTGACGCGACACTTTCCCTGCTGTCATACCCAGAGCTCCACAGAGGACTTACTGCTTATGTTCCTGATGAGGAGAATATTGGGATTTCCTCTTGCCTAAAAAAAAACCAAATGTTGTTTGTTAGTTTGCTTTTTTTGTTTTAAGACAATTTGATGTTGAAAATATTTTGGTCCCGAAATAAGTCAAAGGCAATTCAGTCCTGCCTGATGCATCCTTTCCACTTCTGTAGGCTGTGCTATATCTTAAATGATGCTACAAGATCCTCTCTTTGGCTGGGAGAAGGACACAACTCCTTGTGGATGAAGTCCAGCCTTTAGCAGAAAATGGGAACACAGGGAGGTGTATTCTGTGGACAACCTTAAACAGGCAAAGTGCCTGCATGGAAAACATGATCACTTGGGTCTACTGAGCAGTAGAAGTCCTAGCTGGATGAATTCGTACTACTTCCTAGACATTCAAATTATTGCAAAGCCCTTTTCAGAGAATGTATTAAAATTCCTATCAAAGTTGGGTTCATGCGTATCAGGATCCTTTTAGACAACTCAGTGCAAGTTTGTGCTCATGGTACCATTAAAACAGTAGTGTGTTAGAATGCAAAAGTAAAACTTAAGAAAGTAAGTGCTGATTATATTATAATGCCATTATGCATATAGAAGGTGTAACATCAGCTAAAGCAATGTCCTTAGTTCTTTCTCTTAATTTTAAAAAATATGAACAACGGATGATATTCAGCTCATATATAGAAGGAGGCAGGGGCCTGTTTCATTAACCTCAATAAGGTTTGGATTAATTTTTCGTCTCCCATTCTCCAATTTTTTTTTAATAAAAGACTGTAATTATTACTAGTAAGGAGGGGAAAAAATAAGACAATATCTTTAGACATAAAAGAAATAATAATTTCATTATTATGTATTCTAACATTTCCTGTAAGGCAGTATCCCACTCATGACAGTGCCGGTACTAGAACTTTTAGAAAAGGTGTGTAAAATCCTGGACAATTATGGAGTGAATTTCCCCCTTAACATTATTAGTCAGTAGTTGGCTTCTGTCCTGAAGCATAATTGTTTATATCCCTAATGTATGGTTTCATCCTGTGCAATGTAACTGCAGATGGTCTCATTATCCATATAAGTGTTTAATAAATCCCTTTAATCCCGCTAAACTTATGCCTCAAAGATACTGTATTTTGTGGCAGTGAGTTCCACATGTTAATTAACTACTACATAAGAATGATCCTGAGTATAATTTTGGGAGAATTTTTTGTTAGAAGGTTCACATAAATTCACTTTGACACCAGTCGTTGCTGTTTCTTCTATTTTTGTAACGATATCCTAGTTCATCAATCAACTAGTAAAAAACTGTTTTCCAAACAGTTAATTTTAATTGGATATTTTAAAGTATTCACAGAAAATGGATGCCTGCTCTGTCTTCAGCAGAGATATCATCAGAGACCAGAATTGCTCTTATCTGTTTCATGCACAGAAACACAAATACGACCTGTGAGCCCAGTTAAGGTGGGGTGTGACTTCTCAGACGCTTAGCAGATGGTGCCCCAGGAGAGCCTTTTTGAGAGGCAGCATCTCCCAGTTCCTCGGCAAATTTCGCCTCCAATTTGGGATACAACATCTCAGCCCAGGAAACTATCCTAGACAGGCTGCTAACCAGTCTTCTGCCTCACAAAAGTCATCTCTTCCATGATCTTAAACCAGCACACCCTGTTCTGGCGGTGATCTTTCACCTCCAAATTGCAATTCAATATTCTCCGGTCATCATATCTCTTAAAGAAGATGGCACATACCGAGAAAAAGCTTTAAAGCCTATCGACATCATATTTAGTAGATCTGACACAGCTGGACAAATCTGCAATGTCTTTAGGACACCGATTCAGTTTTGGGAAGCAAAGGGGTCAGGGTGCTGGGCTGCAGCGCTAAGCCCTGCTCTGGCACCCTCCACCTCTCCTTTCCCTCATCTCAGGAGCCACCATTTTCTTTTCCAACCCAAGCCTTACCCCTCCTATGAAACAAAATTATTTCATAGACTAAAGATTAAAGGTAAGCTATGTAAATGGTGAAGGCTGTGATATCGAAGGTACCCAGGTGTACCAGAAAGAATATAGACTGATTTCTAAAAGAGGATTGCAGCCACCAAAAAAAAAAAAAAATCGGATATTCACACAAAGAAGTAAAAATTCTTCAGCAGCTCCCCAAAACATGTAGATTGCTCCTTTATTGTTATTGAAAGCAGTTTATTTATACCTTCCATTGCAGCACGGGCCATAGCTTTTTAATGGGAAAGAATTAAATCTAATGTTGTATTTTCCAACAATTTAAAATGCTGTTCCTGCTTTTCCTCATATATCAGCTCTTATTACTCAATAAAATTTTGGGGTGCTGTTTTTTCTAAGGTGGACAACATAGAAAAATCAAATATTCTATTTGCAAGACGAACTAGAGAGGATCTCTGGGTACTGTTAACAAAATCAAGCCCACTTTTCCATAATGGGAGTCAGATCTGAGGGGATTGGAAGTTTTCATTTGAGGATATTGTTTCCATTATCATTTGTTGGTTTTCTTTTGTTGCAAAACGGACTATTTTCTGAAGTTGGCTGTCACTTTTGAAATGGAAATCATGATGAATTATGGCACATTTTCCCTGCTATGCTTTATCAAGCTCATTAGAGATGATGCATGGCCTGAAGTTAACGCAACAAAAGACAAAAAGCAACATAGGAGGCTTCTCTTTCTTATCGCTAATGTTTACATATGAAATGAAATCATTCTGTTCCACTTGTTGCACTTGAGGACCACCTCTTACGGGCAGATTGAACCCTCTCGCTGCGGCTATAGTTTTCCTGTAATTAGAACACAAACCCATTCTGCAAAATTTTAAGGGCATAAGTTATAAAACTTTTGTTCCTCATTGTCACTATCTCATTCTAGATTCTTTTTGACAAGGAATACATACGCCAAGAAGCTTTTAATACTTTTACAATGTTAAATGCAGAGAAATCTGAATTTGTTCTGGAAGAGAAGGTTTTGTAGAGTGTATTTCCACCGAAATAACCATGTAACAAAAGATGTTTTCTAAGTCTCATAGATGCTGATGCATTTTATAAAACAAGCCAAGACTTTCGTCCAAAAACTAAACAGCTGTGGTGTAGTTTTCAGGCACTTAATATTTGCATAAACACATTTTTTCTTTTGCAACTTGAATCAATCCTTATAACAGAGGAAACCTCCAAACAATTGTTTGAAGGGAAGAATTCAGTGAGGCTTTTCAGTATTGGAAGGAGTTCTGATAATATATTTTAGAGCAAATCTAATATCTGGAAAAGTTAGACACTATTTGAACTAGCTGGAAACATTTGCTAGAAGTGCTTCCTTATATGGGCCCTGATTCAGAAAAACACTTAAGCACATGCTTAACTGTTATCACGTGTTAAAGTGTTTTTCTGGATAGGGATCCATTCTTAAATTGTAGGCAACGGGACTAATCCAACACTTCTAAAGAGGCCAGTGAAATGATGCTCTCTGATTTCACTGGACCTTGTCTGACCACTCACAGACTATCAATTCAGTGCTAAAATACGATTCTGTAAAAATGGGGAAAAAAACTTAAAAAGGAGTGGAAAGGCAGGTGTGCTGTCAAAGAAAATTACCTTGTTATTGGCAAGGTAATTTTTAAACTGAAAGGCAAGCCCCTTGTATTTTGACTAAAGTGCATTAACTGGTACAGTGCCCCGTGACTATCTATTGTAATTGTCCACAGGCTGACAAACTGACGTTTAATCCAGGAAAAACAGAATTTAATTGCTAAAACATGCTGGAGTTTGTAAAGCAAAAACGTGCATCTGGCAACATTGAGATGCTGCAGTTTTGAAAGCCATCTTCCAGCTTGTTCCTTCTGCACAGCGAGCAGATGGGCTTAAAAAGACTCTGCTACCTGTGGCCTTTGCTTAAAGGAGCTAGAAAAAAGGAGAGAACGTGCTGCACTTTTCTACTAGTTTAGGTTGTAGCCACATTTTCCAAGCTCTGCTCCAAAATGAAGTGAGATTATTATTCTATGCAGTCACTGCTGTGGTTTTATTTGAATTGTACATTAGCCTTTGTAGATCCCTGAAAATAAAACATCTTGAAGTTGCTGAAAATGGAGGAAAGAATCGTGTTTGCATTGGACTTGTTCAATGTGCAAAACCAGTGTGGTCATCTCGATAGTTAAATAATGGGAGGAAGTGCATGATGAGGAAGCCAAGATTTTTTTTGATCTACTCCCACCTTCAATGCAGAATCACCATGAGCCTCCTTCAGATTCATTAACTCGCCTTGGTTATGTCTAGACTGTGGGGATAACGCTTTGCAGTGCAACCCACAGGCCTGACTCAACACCTAGCTGTGCTAGCCACCCCTCCCCGTCTGAGCACTCAGGTCTCCTTCCTAAGGAAACCAAGATCCTCGGGGAGAAAGAGCCTGGCTTTTGCCCCAGCACAGATTTGGGATGTGGCCAGGGTATGCACCTGGACCCTGGAAGCCAGGAACTATCTGCAAATCTCACAATTCAAACATACTTTTAGTTTCTCTACCTGTAAAATGGGGACCAGAGCTCTCATCAGAAGTCAGAAGCTCTCATCACCTGTCAGAAGTATTGAGAGGTTTATTTAATTGATGTTTATAATAGTGATTCGAGATGCCAGATGCTACAGTGCTGAGCTCTCTCTATGTAGCTATGTCAATAGATAAAGAGGAGGGAAGACACTAAAGACATGCAAAGCATTCTCAGTTTCTTGCTGATGCAAATTACCGCAGGTAATTAAGAAGAGCACTACAAAAGAAGGCAGTAGAAGTGAAAGCTTAAACATGAAGAAATAATGACTTTTTTAGAACTTAAGTGAAAAATTAATCAACTAATAAAAAGAACTTAGCATATTATAAGCTAACCTTCTTTTATAATCGAAACACACGGGCTCAACTCTAAATCTCTATGAAAACTAACCAATAATATTACAATAGTTTTATTTCTTTATACCGATCATGTAGTGTAATCATCATTGTGCCTCTTTGTGTGCGTCCCTGAAGAGTGAAAGTTGCTACATACCGATTTGCAGAATCAAACTAAAAAGCATCTCCTTACTCAGCAGAGAAGCAGATCTCGTCTGGGCTGGGAGGCGTCGTCTGAAATGTTCGGAGTCAGAAACTCTGCCAGGGTCAGGACTCAGCTTTTCTTATTGATCACAGTACTGCATCGTACAGACACATTTTGCAGACCTAAAGGATCCCATGAGGACAGATAGATGTATAGATATAGATATATATAATGTAGATAGTACCAAAAAAAAAAAAAGGAAGCATACGTTCTGTGCAATGTTTTTTGGGGGGACCTTTTTGGTGTCAGGTGGGTGTCTTGTGCCGCAGTTTCGCGCCCCAGCATCAGTGGCCTTCAGTTTCTCTCAGGATGTTTCCAAGCCCTGCTTAGCCTCCCCTTCATCGCAGCATCAGGGATTCTTCACAGAGATTGGTAAATCACCATTTTTCTCTGTAATTCTCCACTCAGGCATAGCCCCATGCAAACTTGTGACGTGTCCTAATTGTGCTGAGCGATATCACACCTTAATGACTGGCAATAACCTTTGGTTTATGTCCAGGTTGTTAAACCCTTTATAAGGGCCGTAGAAGCGGTCAGATGAGGTCTGATTTTCCACTGTTGCATTTAGAGAAATATTTTTTAAAACTCTTGAGCAATTCTCTTTTTGCAAACAGCAGAGTCCAGATATTTCCTCACTGTCACTACATCACATACTTGGAGAGGTAAGTAAAGAATGAGTATGCTTTCAGATAATGATTTAGCACTTGTATAATTACATAGGGATGTGTACATTACAAATCTATATTACACACTATAGGAATAAGGCCAGGAGAGGCTTTAAGAAGTTGTTTGTCCTAAGCACTGCTTCGAGGCAGAAGCAGATCTAAACCACCCCTTACAAAGTTTGTTCAACCCATTCTTATAAACCTTTAATACCCAGGGAGGCTGTGGAAACTACTAATGTGCTCCAGCACGGTCAGAAAGCTTTCGAACTGGAATCCTCCTCTTGCAAATTAAAGCCATTCCTAATTTCTTGTCCAATTCTTAGTGGACATGAATAATTGATCCCCTTCTTCTTTATAACAACCGTTTAAATATTTGAAGTCTGTTATCATGTACCTCCTCAGTCTTCTCTTTTCTAGACTAAACAAACCAAGTTCCTTCAACCTTTCCTCATAGGTCACTTTTTCTAAACCTCTCATCATTTTGGTTGCTGTCCCCTGGACTCTCTCTGGTTTGTCTGCATCTTGAAGGGCGGTGCCTAATGCTGGACTCTGAACTGCAGCCAAAATCTCACCAGAGGAGCAGGAATACATGATGCACTCCCATTTCACCTCGGGATGCAATAGCATCATACTGTTGACCTACATTCAGTCTGTGGTCCAGCTCTCAGCCCTTGATTCTCTTCTCCAGAACACCAGCAGTACCTTTGATTTTTCCCCTTTTTATTGTAGTACTTTCAACTTGTCTTTATTGAATCGCAGGTCACTTCTCCAATTTAAAAGAGTCATTTTGAATTCTAATCCTGCTCCATAAGTGCTCGCACCCTGGCAGCTCGGTGCCATCTGCAAACCTGATAAGGGGATGCTCTATTGCATAGTCCTAGAGGCTAGTGAATATTGAACAAACCAGGCTTAGGATAAACCCTTGTAAGATCTCTACTGACCGCCCAGTTTGATAGCAAAGAATTGACATGTACTCTGAGTAAGGTTTTCCAGCTAAAAAGTGGTTGTGTTTTTCAACAATCAGAGCTGGGGAAGGGACAAAAATATTCAGAAACAGCAAAGAGTAAAAGAAAAGAATTTGGAGCAAGGATGCTATAAGATCTTAAAAATAGTAAATTATCTTGCATCTAAATGACTGTAATATGTGCTTCTTATTGTGTCTACTGCTGCGCAAGCAAAGCTTAATGTGATGTTTAGATTACTTTAATAGCTTTTGTTAATAAGGCAGTTTTCCCTGCATTTTTTATTTCATTTTAGAATGAAAGCAGTCCAACCAGTGCAAAGGGGATAAAATCATCTCATCATTGTATTTCTTATGTCTTTTATGTAACTTAGATATCTATTCATTAGTAAATTGTGGAACATTCGTGCATGGAGCTGTAGATGGAACCGTAGAGAATGAAGCACTTTAGCCTGACCTGGGCTGACGATGCTTTCCAAAATACAGGCTTCAGCCTAGCCTGGATTGCATGGTCCATGGCAGAAAGAGCTTATTTTAGCCAGTGTTTTACAGCTTCTTGTCTCATTTCGTGGGGTTTTGCTGTATGTTTAATGTCCCAGGCAGTGTTACTTAAGTCTGCAAGAGAAACAGTCTGTGGCTGCTGGTTTGGATGTCAAGAGTGAAACCTGTATGAAATGAGATGATGAGCATCACCTAAAGATGTTTACAGACTTTCAGTTACATGAAAGAAAGAATATCTTTCCCCTTCTCCTTGAATATTCTATTGACTTAGCCCTTTTCTTCTTGTCAGTAGTGTGCTTAATAGAAGAGCTGATTTGCTACCCTGACCACAGGTCTGAGAAGTCAATTTGTTTCAGTAGATTTGATTACTTCCAGCAACCTACCTCATAGAAACTCACGGCATCCAATGAATTTCAGTAAAACACATCTTGAACTACATTTATAGCATGCAATGTTGTGATTCTAGGATTAAAGCACCAGAGACTGTCTAAGAAGCATTTCCAGACAGGCAAAAACATAAACTTAAAATGACAAGGGTTTGGTCATCCGCTCAAACGTAACCTCATTGAGAAATGCGTCTAGTAAACGTAGCATCTACTGACATTCTGCTAACATGAAGACTGTGAATTGCCTTAAGAGACAGAAGTTCAGGTTTCTATGTCTAGTCTGGAAGTCAGTGAAAGTCCCTCTGGTAAAGCTCCCAGCAGGAGGCATATTTCCCCGGCTTTTTCAGTTAACTTCTTGTCCTTGGTTTCCCTACCTGCAAAGGGAGTCTGAAGGTGCTCACCCATTTGTGCAGCATGCTTTTGTGGCTGAAGATGAAAAATGGGATGTGTTAGATAGTAGACACCACATAATGGCTTAAATTAGTATAAAATGCAAGCTAGAAGAGCCACCACCCAGTCGTGGAAAAAGAGATGGAGCTTAACTTCTTTTGTCGCACAGTTATACCTGGTCATTTGACCCCACAGAAAAGTAATAGGTAGATGATCATTCCCAGCCAAAAGTGCATTATTAATAGTGACTTTACATGAATTTTGTTTTCGCTTGGAAAATTAAGAAACCATAGATTTGTGTGGAGAATAGAGGTAAGCAGGAGACATTGTAAAGCCAGCTTTACATTGTGAAGCTAGCTTGCCATTGTCTTAATGCCACCTTAGGTAAGCAGAAGTCTCTTTATTTTCTTTTTATTAGAGAAAGAAAAATCAGACTTTCTAAACTACCGTGGAGCATACATATGAGGACTAATTGGTTAGTATCTTGAAAATGTAAGCAACGCTATAATGAGTAATGGTAAGGAGCATTAAAATGTTACCAAACAAACGTGTTATATCTATGAAGAAAAAGTGGCTGAAACAGTGAAATTCCAGAGACGTTTTCTGGGCTCCTTCTGCTTTGAGTAACACGAACACAATCTTCCTAATCCGCCGCTCCTGCTCTGACATTCCAGCCTCATGCATAGCCATTGGCAAAGTTGGAACGTGCATCCGGTGCATTTTTTTGGTTGAAATGCTACATCTGGCTTAGCTGGCAAGTGTTACTATGCCTCTAGAAAGTAAGCCAAAGTGAAAAAAAAAGGGAATCTTAACTACATGCAGGAAAGGATTACTGAAATATACTGTCTTCTTTGTTTCCTGGAAAACTGAAACTGCATTTACGGCCTCTGACTTTTGGAAAGATGGCCTCAGAAGAAAACCAGCTACCTAAGAGTTAATGTATGCAATGTACTGTAAGTATTTCATTAATTTGCTTATTAAAAACATGAAAAGCTTTTGCCTCTTTGACACCCAAACAAAAGGCAAGCAATTGGGAGACTTTTGACCTGAGCTTATCAGATGACTGGTGTAATGCTGTCAAACCTTCCCCACTGCATGCAAGGAGGGTCACATTTTAGAGGTGTTTATGACATTTTAAGGTTCATAACGCCTATCTTTGTCAACACGAGAATGATGCAGGTCAGCCGGACGGGTTAATGAGGCCGAGCACATAAGGAAAAACACACAAAAGAGATGAATATCTAAATTAAAAATCACTATTTAAATAACCTGTAAAGCAAACATGTTCTACCAAAAGCTAGAAATATCACAAGTTGCTTATACTTGATCATAAGCTTTGGTGCCCACTGGCGTAATGTAGACATGGGAGTTGACTATTCTCAATTGTAATGCAATATTAGACAGCTTCGAAAACCTGAGGACAAAAGTGTTGTGAAAAACTTCTTATAGTTCTTGCAATTTCCTTTCACCCTTTTTGAGAAAAATGTATATCGTCTTCTTAAATATCTCCATAAACAGCAATTTCAATGAAGAGGAAAAAAAATTTCCACAAATCGCCCAAATGGCTTCACAGTATGATCTTTTGGGAAAAAAAAAAACTAGGTTGATCTTAAATTTTGCAACAAGAAATGGGCACAAGCTTAGATCATTTAAAATTCATTTAAGAATATTTGCACCAGATCCAAGCAACAGAGAAGAGAAAAACAACTAGCATAACACAGAAAACATTTGTAAAATCTGGAATACTTTCAAGATGTCATAGGCTACATCTACTTTCTCAAGGCAGTTGTGGCCACAGGAGCAGATCAATAGGTTGGAGCAGTTGGTGCTGAGGCTTCTTCACCTGCACTACAGGGGAGGTGGAGAGACAGGATTGTTTTAAACTCAATTTAGCTTGGATCCCTGAACTGAAATATCCCAGAGTGTGATTCCAGACTTTCTGGAGGTCTAGTCATTGGTTTGGCCTCTTATTCTTGTAGTAGGAGTTGGAGAACATTTGGCACATGCCTGGATCAAAGCTTCCAGTTTAGTTTTCTCCAGACAGAACCCAGCTTATGTGCTGCAAAAGCACTCTGCGAGCTGAAAAATGCACAGTAAATGGAACAGTCTGGGGGATTTGCTTCAAAACTGCATCACTGCTCTGAATCACAGCACTGATGTGGATGCAGTCATAAAAGCCTCCCAAAAGGCAATTTGAAAACAAGCATCCCAGAGGAGACATTACTGGCAATTCCTGATTCAGTGATAAGCCTGTTTTTCAGGATGGAGAATTTTTCTCTAATAGCTTGATCTTCTGAATGCATATATTCTAAAACACTGGACGATATGTCATTAGCATCTAGGCTAAGTAAAGGGTCTACGCTCGTTTAACTTTTCATTCCAAATTTCAGCCCACTAGGTTTTTTTCTTCCTGGTAAGCATCAGATAAAATGTGCAGGGAATAACAATATTCTTTGTGCAAACATTTTAGGGATTTTACGTATATTAAACACATATGTATCTACACACACAGACTATACTGGAGGGCTAGGAAGTATACAGCAATATGACATGCCAACATTTTCTCTGCTGGGAAAATGTAATGGAATAGGTGTACACAGGGAGTTTTCCCACTCTACTATATCAATGCTTCTAAATATTCATGAAAGGACCCCTGAATTTAAACTACTAAACACAGCAATATTTTGTTCAATCCAAATGTAAAGCACTCTGACTGAGAAGGGAGACTTTTCAGAGAGCCCAGGTGAAAGGTAATGTGAAGAACAAGATGTCATGATAAAACCAAGACATATATTTTTGTTATCTTTTTTTTTCCTCAGAAAACACCAGTGCTTTATGACAACTGAAAATTCAGAGAGATTATTTTAGTCCCAGGTTCAGTGGTGGTTGCTTGGCTGATGATTTTTTTTTTTTTCCTCAAGATAAAGGCATTATTATGATGGCATTATTATAATGATTGTCTTAAAAGCTTTCTTATTCCCACCTAGCACTTTCACAAATTCCTTCCCTCTCCCCCCCCACCCAGCATTAGGGCTTCTTGGAATTTTTAGTATTATTTCAACTATTTGTAAGAAAAACACAATGTCATTACATTCAAGTTTTCCCTGACAGAAGTTGCAGAGATTTTGGGCTACAATCATTGCTTAGCTGAAGAAATGCCAAAAATAAAAACAGAGTCCATCTTAAAAAATAATAATAATAACTGCTAGTTAGTCTGATCATATGTGTATGAACTATTTTTCAGCATCTTTTTGATGATAAAGGTGTCTGCCTGATATCTTCTGAGATGACAATAGACCCACAGAGAGGGAAATTTAGCTTTGAGTTTAGGATTAGCACACATTCTTCTACATAAATTTAGACGTTCTACAGATATCCATAGAAGAGTGCAGAAAAGCCCCAAAAAACGAGGAAGACTCCCCCCCACTTCAGCCTCTCCCATAGGTCGCCGAAGCCAACTGAGGAGATAAAAGCTGGAAGCATGTCTGGTTTTAGAAGAGCTAAAAGGAAAACTTAATTTTGTCACCCTTACCTCCTGGTTCTACTACCTCCTGCCATAATATTCATCATAAGCATCTCTACACGTGCATTTTATTAGCAATTACCAGCATCCCAGTGATATTTTTGGGATCATGACTAATGACTAAGATGGATGGGTACACCCTGACATGCCAAACAAATTGGTACCAATATGTACACTGTATTTCAAAGACATATACTAACAATTTTTTCTAGTCAGGAAACAGGGTCAAGCAGGTATCTATATTGATAAACCTAAGTATTCATACCTCTATTTCTTAATTTCTGTCTTGATTACTGAAAATATTTCTGTTTGACCCAATTTTTTTTTTATTTCTCTTTTGCAAAAAGCAAGCTCAAAGAAGTGATTTTTAGTTATTTATTTTCATGAATTTTGCATGTGTATATTGGGCATTTTCAGAGCAAAGCCTGAACGATACCAAACAAAGCTGACCATCACAAAGTGAGATTAATACGGACCAGTGGAAAGGTATGGAAATTCACTGAGTTAATGGTGAAAGAGACCATATGTCCTCTGACACCTTGACTTGATGGAATGCCTCTCCATAAATGCTTCCTTAATGCATCCCGTTGTGCCTAGGTGTGGGATGACGTATGGTCTGCCTCCGTCCTTTCATGAGCTTTCATCCCTTTCATTTACAAGCCGTGTGTTCTTATAATGAAGATTTTTCTGTTCACCAGAATACTGGAAGAGGGCAATTAGGGGTAATTGTTCAAAACCTTTGTTAGGTGCACATGCAAGTCTATGAGTAATATTTGGATATTGGCAACTTTGGGAATGGTTTTGCCAGGGCCTTCTATAAATCAAAATATAACTCTCTTCCATTCCCTTTTCTTAACACTCAGGTTCAAAGCATTTGCAAAGATGATTACTACTCTACAATCTCTTTTAAGCACCCTACTCTCTGATATGTTCTGATAACAGGAGTTGCACATTTCTTTATCAGGACAAAAGAATTTCTAGCAGTATTATTTTTATTATTACAATCACCACCAGTCAGTTCTACATCCATAACAGTAGGGCCTAAATAAACAAGCAATATACAGGAAGACATGGTCCCTGCCTCAAAATGTTTATGATCTAATTTAAGACAAGACGCAACAAGTGAGTATAACAAATGTTCAACACAGATTCCAAATGTAAACATACGCTAGATAGGAAAATGGCCATAAATTCCTCTATCAAAGATAACACCTCTCAAAGTCTCTCGCACAGTCTCTGTAACATGAAACATGTCAAGCGAAACACACATAGGGAGGGGAATGCACATGTTGGTGTAGCTGCTGAAAATTCAAGTAAAAACTAATGCAAACTAAAAGCTTTTTTGTGTTATTTAGGAGATACATTCAGGCCTAAGAAAATAAAATATACAAATGACTGTGATACAAAGAGTTGGGATTTTTCTAGTGTGGCCACTCATATAGAAACATATGTGGCTGATACTAAAACAATAAATAGAAAAATGTGTATGTATGCGGCTGTTCTTTAGTTTTATGTTATCTAACATAGGAAAGACATCTGGAGTGTTGGTTTTATTGTTCGTTTATTGCTTTATTGTTTTGTTTAAAAAGGTAATATTGTCTCCTTTGGATCTGGTAGTGACTATAAACATAACAAACTGTGATCCTGTGATTAGAGCAGTGGAGCTGGATGTATGTGGCATCTAGGGAGGAACGCTCCTGAACTTGTCCATATTCAGAGCTGGTTTGGGGCCACGCTCTGAGTCAGACCCATGGGCGATGCCAAGGGCAAGCACCTAAGCTCCCCCCATGCCTAGATTTAGCACCCAGATATGTTCAGATGGTGGGTCCACAACCAGGTCCCTATTCCATCCAGGGCTCTGAAAGTGAGCATGACACATCTTATAAATGTTTCTAGCTATACCTCAAGTCATTTCTGCAATGAAACTCAAAGGTCGCATCAGTAAACAAGCTCAGGGGACTTCGCTGTAGGTACAGTACTTTGCTCCGGCAGAGTATTTGGGCCGTATGCTTCTATGTGAGTCACCTTTGAAGGTCTTGGAATAGCTGGTTGTTCTGTGATCACCCTTCCCTCTCCCCCTTCCCCTTGTCTGACGAACAATCATAAGCCTCAGAATCAATAATTACAGAGTCAGCTTTACCAACAGGTAATATTCAGGCACACAGGTTCAAAATGTAAACATAATATAGGAAGTAAAGCAGCTGTAAATTTATCTCCTGAAGATAATGCCTCTCAAAGTCCCTTTTGCAGACTTAATAAAATAAAACTGCTGAACACCAAAGAGATTGCCTAGCAGCCTAAACAGCACGTTGGAAATATCCAGGCTGCCTGGACTTAGCTCCGACGACCGGCAGGCTTTCCTTGGACCTTCCCACTCCCAAATTAGCTAGAGTGAGCCCCACACCCTTTCCAGCGAGAGCTCAGCTAGTCAAGCCCCGAGATGCATGGTCTTTGTTGGGCTGGATATTGAGATTACAGATTCTGCAGGGTTTTTTACTGCAGGGATTATTTCTACTCTTGGGTTGGACTAAATTTCTGCTGTTACCGGGCGCTCTGCTGTGAGGCAATTCTTTGCTCAGCTTCCCTCACCTGCCTGCTAGCAGCCTTTACCGCACCGTGTTTCATATATAGATATAAAACCCCACTGTGCAAAACACTCTATTCATCCAGACACTCGCATGTTATTTGTTATTGATAAATTTCAATATTATCATCATTAGCAGAGCAGAAAAATTACCATTATTATCTATTTAACTGGCTGCTAGTACAAAGGGGGTTGGTTTGTTGGTTTGGGGTTTTTTTCTTTTTTTTCTGGTTTTGAACTCTATTATGAAAAGACTGTGAAAAAAATAAGGAAGAAAAAGGCGCACTCTACCATATGAAAAACTACATTCAGTATCTACAAACAAATTAAAATCAGATATGGAAAGAAGTAGCTTCCACAAGAGAGGATTGATGAACGTACACAGTGGCCCGAGTTCTGCCTTTAGGTGAAGTCAATGAAAAAAAGCAAGTGCATATTTTTGGCCCATTATGTCTTTTCTTACAATGTTTTCTTAACATAAACCCAAATCCAGGGACCAGATCAATTCCAAAATCTCTCAAGTTTTCTCTTGAGCAATATGAAATCTTATGGAAAATGATTTCTAATATCGCAGAAAACAGAACACGTTCAGTACAACTGGGAACACACTTATTTCACACAAATGAAAGAAATAATCCTGCTCATTCTAATTGGAGAATATTTTTCTGGGGCAGTGATTTTGTCAGCTGTAAAAATGATTAATGCTGTAATTCAGCAGGTTACTT
>NW_009211022.1:217257-270063 GCF_000690835.1 Fulmarus glacialis
TCAATTCCTATTCAGCAAAGCATTTAAGTACTTAACTTTACGCACATGCTCAGGAATTTCAGCATGTGCTTATGGGCAGATATGGAAGCGTATAGCATCAAATGACACAGAGTGGTACCGAGCAGGTTTCCAGCCATTGCCCAGCAGTCATGGGGTATGATACACTGACTGCAGCGGCGTTTTGGCATCTCCCTTCATCTTGCCATGGGATTCTCTACGTGCCCTATTAAATAAGGTTTGACTATGAAATGGAGCCTGAGGCAATATTTTTGTTATGGACCTAATACATAGCATTTTCAACACCAGTGACCACAAAGCCAGCCCAGTCCCTTTGCTAAGGGGATATTTTCACATTGAGCTGCCCTCTGCTTAAAAGCAGCATCAACGTGGAGGCAGGGGCAAGTTCACCACCCTTGCACCTCTCAGCCTCCCTCCTCCGGAACGCACACCCGGGAGGCTCGCCTCCCCGCTTGCCCAATCCCATTTCCTTTCCGCACCGATTGCCGAGATGGAGGCAGCTTTGGTTTGAGTCTTGCAGCAGGCACAGCCCCAGCAGGCAGGATGGATGCGGTTGGGAGAGGCTGGGGGAGGAGAGCGGATCGCACATGCTGCAAGCACAGGCACGAGGAAACACGTTTCTTTCTCTTGCTAGGGGACATGTGCAGACATATGCCTGTGACTGCGATGACAATATGATGTAAAACAACAGGATTTGCTCATCCCCTATGGAAAGATACTATTTGAAGAGAGCACAGCAAGCAGTGAGAGCAGTGGAGGGGCTGCTGTCGCTGGAGGAGAGGAAAATCCCTACTGGTGGTGATGGAGAGTGGGGGCAGAAAGCTGGAGAAGGATGACCAAACGTATCACTTAGGCAAAAAAAAAAACTTCTGGACCATCCAGAAAGATGGTTATCTACTATTTGCCAAACTCATTGTTGGCAGTTACCATCTTGTCCAGATGTCCAGATGATCCTAACATTCCCACTTCTAACCAGATGGATCCAAATGTTTCACTGTATTTTTTTCCTCAGTTTTCTTAAACTGATACATGGGGTTCAGTAACAGGTGTCCTCAGTGTGAAAAAGTAACTATCTTCAACCTTCAACTGAAGATCAGCCAATACAGAGAGGGCAGCAGCAAACTGCATAAGGGAAAAAGAAGTCTTTTTAAAAAGATAAGTAGTTTGTACAAAAGCATGAGAGAAAAATACATACATGTTTCCACTGACCACCATAAAAGCTTTAGCATGGGAAGTCTGGAAGTTTTGTTACAGGGTGGGGGGGGTTTCCCCCATTGTTCAGACATCTGTTGAAATCAGAGCTGGATAAATACTTTTGATTAAAATTATACAGTCTCAGCATTTCACCACATCTTTATGAATTTTTGAGGAACAATAATTTCAAACAGTACCTGGTTTTCTCTTAAACTGTGCATATCTACGTGTATATGATTGAAAGCCATCTAATTTCTTTGAATGTGTATGAAAACACGTCACTGACGATGTCTCTAAACCTTACTGAGAGCATAATTGTAGAAATCTGTAAACACACAAATATACGTCAGGTTATCAATCAATAATCTGTTAGAAGCTCTGTAGACAAATTTCTTACCATTGAAGCCACAACCCTTTAGTGAAGACAAAACTGCACTTTTTCTCTGACATGATGGACTTATCTCAGAGTGACCAACAGGTCGTAAAATAAAAATGCTTTTGATTAAGAATACAATTCAGCTGCAGCTTTTTAATAAAAACGAGAAAAATAACACCTGTAAGTAAACCAGAGAAAATGCAGCATGAAATTTTACGCAGGAGACTTTTGGCGTGAAAAGCTGAGCTACATATTCAGGATGGTGGCCCAAATACAGATGCACATAGAAGTATTTGTCTTTGACATGCCTGACGGAACACCAGGAATGAATAATTTCCCAGTACCTGAGGAAAAAAAAAAGATGCAAACTGGTTTTAAGGGAGCAGCTACAGACTAATAAAAAGAAGTGTGTCATTGTGATAGAAACTTTATGAAGTACCAAAACTTTATCCTGTAAATGGTGTCTAATGTAAACCATGGAACAGCTCAGTTTGTCCCTTCCTTTCCCCAACACTGAAAATAAAAATACTATTTTACAGGGGACAAAAGGGGCATAGCCATATTTTTAGTGGTTCTGGTCAAACTTTGCAAATAATTTCAGGAAATATTTTTACTTTGATTTTCAAAGAGAAACTTTCAATATATATTTGGAAACCCTATATCGTCCAGAAATATATCTAAAACTCTTTCAGGATGATAATCATATAAATCAGAAAACATTGTAAATATATAAAATTAGTGTTCTATAGGACAGTTTTCCATCTTTTCACCAAAAAGTAGTTTGGCACAAAAACCCAAATTATTTATTAAAGTCAATCACTGAAGAGGAAAAAAAATTTTTTTTGAACAGTTTTATTGAAGAGAGTAAGAATAAATGAAATGGGAAAAATATACAGTCCGAGGTATTTCGGAAGGGATGGGATGGTCACTATCGAGGGAAGCAACAAAGTACAAAGATCATGGATACAAGAGGAGACAGTAGGGATGGATATGGATACAGAGGGCACAGTAGATGAGAAGAGAGATGGGAGGAAGGTCTGTGGGACTGGAGTGGAGGAGATGGAATATGATTTCCTAGAGGGAATATGGAAAAAGCACAACAGAACTTCTTTGTTTCAATTTGATTTTAAAACCACCATCACGTCTGGGTCACAAGTTAGCACACCCTTACAAATCAAACTGGCTCTACAAGTTTTTCACTCCTTTAGACTGTGTTACTGTGTTGTACTTTAAAACCAGTTTTTCCTGTGGTCAACAAAAAGTCAATGAAAAAGAACAATACAGCTCCAATTGCATTTTTGGTCTGCAGTTGATAACATTGCTTGAATATATTTGCACAAAATCATTTCTGGTATACTTCCCTGTTCATACATGCATACAAGTTAATGATAAAAAACTGCATCATTAATGGACCTACTAGCAATAGTCCAGTTCTTCATGATTATTATTATTTTGTTATCCTTCCTAATTTAAATTTTGAATTCATTTTATTTCCTTTAGAAATCAAGTCAGGGCAATTTCAAGTATATCCAAAACCTACTTTAACTAGAGATACCTGCCTGAAGTCACATAAGCAAGAGGATTGTTAAGAAGAGATTTTTACAGGAGAATAATTCATGTGAGAGATTCATAACGCTGAATTAATTTCATGATGTTGATTGTACTTGTAGTTAACTAGTTTCTTAAGAAGACCAATAAGTCTTCTTGCCCCCTTCCATCCTGCAAGTTGACCCAGGTGAACCAACTCGAGGAGTTTGCACAGACTGTTTACAGAAGTGTTTGTTTAATAGACTGATTCATATAGACAGGAACTTTCCAGAGCCCACAAAAACACATAAGTCTATAGTAAGTTCCATTAAAACTTAGGAAACTTTTCTTCTCCCCTTATACTGGTTATCCCTGCGTGTCCATCACTCATTTCTTTCTTGCCCAGTGCCGGGAATGCCTTCCATTCCCTCTCTCACCCTGCACTTCATGACTATATGCCAAAGTTACAAGGCTTCATACAACACTTCTATTTTTAGCACTTAGCTGCTGGTTCTCATTGCATTTTCTGAGCAAGATAACATCTTCTTCTGGAGTTTTGATATGGGTTTGTTGTTATTTCCAAACTGATGAACGTGGCTAGGATTGGTGGAATCACCTGCAAATAACATGGGCTGTAATTTTTAGCATTTGCTGTAACTGAGGAGTTATTTACAGATATTTTTTCCATTATGAGCTAGCTGCAAGTACACCTGCAACATTAACAGATATATGGTTTACTTGCTGTGCCAGTTACACGATGTAGCAGTTAAACAGTGAAACACAGTGGTTTTGGCTTGTTTGTGCTTATTTCCCCACTTATTTCCCACCAGTCCCAACTGGTTTAGTAGCCCTCTCACATTTAATATTCTTACAATCAGTTCCATTCCAATCAAGTGATCCTTTCAAAGACACTGTCAAGGATCATTATCCCAGTTCTCCATATTTATATATGGATGGAGAACCAAATAGAAAGCTTTGGTTCTTTGCCTGAAATCCCAGCACAATTTAAGGCCCCTTTGAACTACCAGGCTGGCAGTGTCAGACTGTATCCTGACCCTAAGGGGTTAGGGGCACGAGGAGCCCTCTGAGGGTCCCACCACGGCAGGGTGCCTCCAGCATCAGCAGGTCCTGCACACCTCGGTGGTGGGAGTAGAGAAGGAGCTCTTTCTCTTCTACACGCCTCCTTCATGGAGGTGTAGGGCTGTTCGCAGTCAGTCCAGTGTGAAAACGTAAAGTTGTCTGATGCAGGATCCCAGTCCTGTTCCCTAAGTTAGGATCAGGACACAGGGCCCTGTAGGATTCTTCCCTTTAAGAGAATTGTTTTGCTCAATAATACTTGAATTTCTCCCCTGCCTACTCCAAAGTCTGAAAAGTCCTGTTAGCTGCTCTGACAGCTATTCCTCCTTTCCACACATTGAAACTCAGGAACCCCCCCTCTGCTCCCTGCCCTCTCAGCTGCCACTGTCCGAAACAATCTCCTGGAGGATAAATTCTTCAAGAATAATAGACTTTAAAAAGGCCATGAAGATAAAACTTTGTAAAGAAGGAAGGAAAACCAACAGTGGGAAACTGCCCTATCTAGGTTAAATACATATTTTGGTATACATACTATTTACGCAATAGAGCCTAATGGCTTCTTCAAAAGCCATTAAGGTGTATTAAGTAAATACATAATTTGGTACGTGAGCTGATTTTGAAAGCACGTTATTCTGTTTACAATACATTCTTTCAGGTCTGAAATCTACTCTTCTGAAGTGCCTGAAGAGTGACTCACGAATGGAACCTTAATCCACAGCAAGGAAATCACCTCCTAAAACCAGACCGGCTGTCTTAAAGTTTACATAGATGGTTGGAAAGAAAAGAGAAAAGAATCCAAATGAAATATTAACCAGCTGAGTGCTCTCCAGTGTACTGAGTCTATGGGATAAATCATACCACCAGTGATACTCTATCCACCTAATACAGAACATGCCATCTGAAATACCACTGCATGTGAGATCCACATGTGAGGGCATGCACTCAGATACAGCAGGAGAAGGGTTAGAGGAATGTTGCCTTTCACTGTGAAGTAAAATAAATGAAATGAAAAGTGATGTTTCAGGAAAGATCTATTTTGTATTGCATAGTATGTGAATTGATGTAATAAATGACAACAGTAATTCCTTTTTAGGGATTCATCCAAGCTAAGACTGCAGCCCCAAATACTCAGACTTTCAAAAAGTTTGGATCTAGGTCTGGATTTTTCAGTTTAGGTCATCTGTAGTAACAGTAAACATGCTGCTTGGCTCTTACACAGAGGATTGTGTACTGATGCTGAGATCTCCATGAACCTCCTAACTTTTTTTTGATGGTGAGACACAAATATCCTTTCTTCTTTCAGTGTGCATTTTGCAGCCGGAATTCTCATTTCATGATGAGTGTGCACATCATTACAAACGTACAACTTGGCCCAATCCCCAGCTGTGCCCAATGATTTAAAAGTCAAGTAAAAATAGGGATAATCCGCATGCGTTTCTGGGGAAGGTTATGGACTTCCTTCCACTGATGGCAGCACACATGGCAGTAGATTGTAGACTGAAGAATGAGTAACTAATCAATCTGTATTTTATGACAGAGGGGAGCAATATTTGTTTTTGAAAGTCATGATGCGGGCTAACAGATAAAATTTCAATCTCCTGATCTGTCTGAGCACGGGTTTGGGAGCCAGGAAGTTCTGTGCTCCAAATCCAATTATCCAGAAATATTGACCTGTCCTCTTATACAGATGACTCTAGCTATTTATCCTAAAACTTATCACGGTAATGTCTGATATACAGAAGCACTATTTTTTCCATTCTACAGATGGGGAACTGAAATAGAAAGAGATGAAATAACTTGCATCAAGTCACATAGGAAGTTGTTAGAGGATCTGGGGACCAGATTACCTCAATTTTGCCTCAATACCTTGATTACAGGGCATTCTTCAGAAAGGCCATGCTGGAAACAAAACAGCGTATTTAACCAAATATGATTAAACTCAATTTAAATGATACATACTAATAAAACAGATTTCTTTGTCTGAAAAACAGGAGAAATTTAAGACAAGAAATGGGGTGGGAGGCCTAGATTGAAGGAATAGTATTCAATGTTAAGAAAATGAAGTCGTAAAATCTTTGTCAAGCATTGCTCCACTCTTCAAACCATATGGAGCATGACTGCTGGGCTTCATATAATGCCCCAAATGTTTTTCATTTTCTATTCCACCGTTCAGAGCAAAGGCACAGTGCTGTAATCCCGTCCTTCCGTTAACTACCAATTGTTTCTTTTGCCAACCTTTTTGCTTTAAAATATCATTTTTTATGAAGGATAATGTTATATAGTGGAAAACTGTAAAAATTTTATGGATAGCCTTGGTGCTGAGAAAATGCATTCTTTCAACAGTTTTATTATATATATATTTTTTTGTCCATTACACATTTACAGGGTTTTCTCCATTGTATATATGTGTGTTTTATAGTTCATTCTAGACAAAAGGCATTATGTTAACAGTCCTATCATTTAGAACTTTAATTCACTATTATGTTTTTACCTTTTTGTGGAAAGAATGATATTATTTTTTTCCTTTTTGGTAGTGCTCGGTGCTATTAATAAGAATAATGGATGATCCTAAAGAGGGTTAGGTGTGAATAACCACTCAATGGTTCAAATGTGTCTTTAAGCCACAAGAACAAGTGTGGAGATCCAGCTCCCAACACATCAGATGGGATGATTTAACTCCAATATAAGGCAGGCTTACATGTTATGTGCCCTCAGTCAAATGTTAACCGGTCTCTCAGTCTCTGTGCTTCCCCCATGTCATTTCAAGCATCTGTTAACCAACTCTAGCTCTTGTGACGTTCATTCACAGGTAAATCATGAAGAAACGTGCTCATATCAAAGGAATGAAATACATTTACTTCAACTTTAAGAGACGCCTATAAACTCTGTTTTGACATTCCTTCCTACTAACCAGCCCAGTCCACTCTTTTAAAGGCTGACATTTCTTTGCTCTACATCAGGCCTCAAGCCTTTAAATGTCAGCCTGGACTCCAACGGTCTACTTATAATCTTTGCTCGGTTCACAACCACCCCACTGCAACCCCTACCTTTCTTTGAAGCTGAATTCTAAGGCACGGCTGAGCTGCTGGTGCCACTTCTCTTTCCTGCGTGAACAGGGAGTTGAACAGTCCAGTCCAATGCAACATGAGCCTGTGGAGGATTTCACGCTGGTAACAGCAGCCTAGCCCAGAGACAGCTAGGGTACTACAGCTAGAACGAAGCCAGAAGATGAGAAACTGAGACAACAGAGGGTCAAGGATGCCAATCAGAAAGCATGACCCCCTGAAAGCCTCCTGTTATCCGAGTTCTTCAGCCAAATGGTTTTGAAACTTTTACAGTGATTAATGGGGTCCAATTTGAGAAGAAAATTAAGAGCAAGTTTCTTTTTATGGTATGGGATTTTGATATGATATGGTCCTTAAGTTTTCAAGCAGCTAATCACATTCACAAGTAATTAAATACTGCAACTTGTCTTCTTTCTTTTCACCATAAATTGATATTTGCAGCAACACAGAACAACTGCTATACTTATATGGTTGTGAGTTATTTTTAGCTGCATTGTTCATTGTCTTTCATACATGCTAGTTAATGGGCAGTCCCTGAGCACCTTCTTTCCCCCTCTAGCAGCAAGGGAGCCCATGCAAAATAGTCATGGCAGATAAATCCTTTTTTTTCCTTTTTATTTTTTCATGAACACCTAAGGGAAGGAAAGGACTTTCTGATAATAAAAAACATGAAACCTTAGAATCGAAATATGATGGAAGCCAAACAGTGCACTAATAGGCATAAGAAGCATACATTCATAATAACTTTTATGCACTTTATTTGAGACTAGTTAGCTTGAATTATTTACACAATGATCTGAAGAAAAAAATCTTCATCAGCCCAGAGTATGAATTCATACACATAACCTTAAAAATCACTCACAGAAATTTGTGAAAACAATTTTTCCTGTCTCACAGCTCAAAACATTGCACTATTTACCAGCTGCAACTCTTCTCCTACCAGACATTGAGGCAGGGAGAAGAGGCTTGTGCAGACTCGTGGACGATCTTAGTGACTAGTTGCTATATTTTCCACCTTTAAATACTTACGTTATTTATGTCCTCCAGTAGTTATTCCCGCTAGCTGCCTCTGCAGCTCTGTTTTTATATGTTGGGTCACTCCAGCTTTCTGGAGTGTTTCTGTTATTTCAGAAAGGATGAAGGGTGTCCCGAATCCAGACAGGGTCTTTATCACAAGGGTAGTCTCTTCCATCTTCCTCTTTCGCTTTAGTGCTGAAGACTTTATTAGGATGAGTGCCTCAATAGTGACACACTGGGGCTTTTCACGGGAAGACATATGTCTTATCTTCCCCACCTTTGTATCTTAGCAGTTTGGAACAGAAGGATCCAAAAATATTATGAAATGGATGTAAACCAAACTAAGCATGTTCCACTCCAATCCCCTGGTTCTTCAGGAGAAATCAACAGAGTGTTTCTGCACCTATGGACTGATGATCTTCCACCCCTCGCAGGAGGGAATCAGGCCCCAGCTTACATTAGTGCAAAATAACACAATGTCAGACTCCACCAGAACAAGCGCTGGGCTGGAGAAGGCTAATGCAGTGACTCAGAAGACTGTGTTAAATTCCCTTCTCATTAAATATGCCCTCTGTGACAATTGTTCTACTTGGTTTGTGCAAGCAGGAGCTATACCTTACGATGATACATGGGGACCGTACTGTCTGATAACCAGTTTCAGAAAGTTTCAACCTCTACTAGAAAAGTTGACCATACGGGACTCAAATACAGAGGTGGGAGACATCAGTCGGATTTCCTACCTAGAGTTGGCTAGATCATCAAGAAAAATTTCACGTAATAATTAAAGTAAATGTAGCAGGATATTTGCAAAGGGAAAACCCTAAATTTCCATTTACACAAGAAGAGACTTGCACTACTCAAGTCAGACTGTGGTTATGTGTTCACATCATTGAAGTAACAGGAGTTATAAATTGTGAATACTTATAGCAAACTGTTCTCAAATAACCTACAAGCCAGATCAGAAATTATTTAACTAATAATTTGAAATGACAAACAGAACCAAAAAAAAAACCCCAGCAGAGTATTTGCAGACCATTCATAAACAGGAGAAAGAGATTAAATGTCAGATAAATGATTCATTATGGATTATTCATTCAGCCTATGTGTGAACATGTGACCGGAGAAAACCAGTTATATCCATTCCCTACTTTTTTGCTTTAAATGAGCGTGCTCAGTATAGGCTATTGTTTAGCTGGGTTACAGAAGCATTTCATAAGAAGGGCTTCCCCATTTATCACTCAAAAAAAAAAAATTAGAAATTAAAAAAAAAAAGTAAGGACAACGACCCTTCTGGAGTCTGAGTGCATATGTTCAAAGTAACTCTGCTGTATAAGCCAACAGAAAATTGGCCCCCAAAATGACTTATAAAGGGATTTTGTAAGACATGAACAGAACAGCATGGGCTCTGGCTAGGCAAAGAATTCGGAGTTGTAATAGAAAACATTTATTTGGCTACAGCTAAACATCCCAACACATGTTAGCATTTGCTGCCAATATGCTTCCTAATTAAGAACAACATAAAATCATAGGAAATCCTGTATCCCTGTCTTCATGCACTTTCCTTGTATCTTCAGTGTCCTGGCTCTGTTTCTCAAGTATAGCCTGCACAAGAAAAAGGTTAATTCAAAAGTAATGTTTTGCCAGCCATTAACTGTGTTGTCATTAACAAGATTAATGTACATTCCACTATGCATCACCAAGTGCATTCCCCCTCCTGCCCCCACCCACCCTTTAAACAACTGCTTCTATTAAAACCTAATGAGCACAGCACAATTTAAAGAATAGCACCATTTCTGCTGGGCAAAGTGTCGTCTGTAAACCATATAAAGCTGCAGGATTATTATGGATCTAATTGAAGGGCAGCTGAAAAAAAATCTGTTCTCTCTTGGACTGTGAAGTCTTGGCCATGTTTATATATTTTACCACAATGAACAGATTTCAAGACGAAGGACAGACTAGTATCTGTTTTTCTTCCTAACCCCCTCTTCCTTCAATCTCTACTCTTTCTTCATCTGAAATCATTCAAAGACTCCGGCTTATGCACAGTCCCACACCCAGGTTACCTCCAACTCATCATCCAGTGATTACTGCACAGATAAACAGTTGACTGGATCCTTCTAAACAATCATGAGATACATTTTTTTATAAGCTGCTCTTAGGGTACCCTAATCCATCAGCACGGATGGAGCCTGGACTCTCTTCCCCAGCCAAACTCACTCTGTTTTTTCCAGCAGAAGCAGCAAACAAATTGCTGGGCAATTATACACAGTGCTCCTCCTTCGTTTTCATATTGAAGTGGCCACCAGTTTGGAGATCAAGGGATCAGCCATGAGACACTTCCAGTTTTTCATCAGGTTCTTGAGAATTTCAGAATTATTTATTTTATTTCCAGAAAATCCATACTCTCTGCCCTGCTCTTTTCCTGCTTGGTTGTTTTACATTTCTGTTTCGCCCCCAACTTTTTTTTTTTTAAATCTATTTATTGCCTGTTTTTCTTGGCTTATTCTCACTTTCCATTTTTCATTATTAGTTCTTTATGATCTTCTGTTTCCTTTTTTTTTTTTTTCTCTGTCATGGCTGCTCTCCCAGTTGTTCTCCTCTGGGGCCCTGAGTTTCCCTTAGCTAATGAAACAAGAGCTGCCTACCTCCCTTGCTTTTGCAATCCAGCTGTTTCCTTTTTAAAATATAAACTCATCTTTATTCAGTGAAGTTCCTGTGCAGGGTCTGATCCTTTAAGAGCAGACTGCATTTTGTGACAGTGAGAGGGAGGGAAAAAGTAAACTTTGCTGGAGGAAAAGCCCTTTGGGTAGAAATCCAACCAGCTTGCTCTTGAAAGGCAGAGCCTTCTCCAGTAAAACTGGGTCGTTATTTTACTTAGCACCTCTTGGCACCTTGACATTGCAAAAGTCTCCTTGACAGTCTCCCCTCCCTTTTCCTCCTTTAGCTCCTAAAACCTCCCACCTTGAAAGCTTAACGTTTCCTGGCCTCTGTGAAAGTGTAGTCTAACTAACACCACAAACCTGGATTTTATATGATTAGTTAGTGAAAACTTGCCAACTTTAGGTGCAGCCTGCCAAGTCAAGTCAATTTACTGTGATGCTTTGACTGTGCAAGTAGGCCTTAATCCCCCTTTAATCTCCAGTGTACCCTTGACATCATGGAAATTACTTACAAAGCTAATGTCATCAGATGATCCATGTTAGCTATTTCAGTGAATGTTCTTCTGCACAATAGAGCAAGTTTACCTTGTAAGACACAGGCCCCAAAATATTTTCACTTAATGAGCCCAGCAGATATCATCTTACAAATGGGGAATGAAAACTCCTTCTTCTGCACTATAACTCCCCAGGCCTCATGTGACTTGGAATTTACATGCTAGCCAAGCATCAGGTCAGTGTATTTTATTTCATGTCTGATTGATTGGATAAAGAGACTTACATAGTAGCCACAACAGCTATGAGTTATTAGGAAGGCAGGTTTCCCTTTTCAACTCTGCAAGGCCCCTCCTGTGCCGAAAACATTTGGCCGACATAAAAATTTCTACGAGAATTGTCTTTGATAGCATGTTCAGCCATCACGAGCATAAAGGAAATAGAAAAATGATGCCATGTTGTGCATGTGGCAACCAAGGTGAAAATTAGCGTGTCTAACAGCAAGGAGCTAACTCTGCTATTATTTATTGATTTAATAATAAGGACTTCCATTTATGTAGTACTCTTTATCTCAAAATGACACAAAGTGCTTCATACATCCAAAAAAAATGATGTGCAACCTATGTAAAAGGATCGTTTCACCCGTTAGAGGAGCATTGCCAGTGCTGGAAGAGGGGCAGGACACACAGCGATCTCCCGGGCAGCCTGCGCTAAGGCTAAGACCAGGATTTAAGACAGGAAGTGAAAGGAATACTGTATCCTCTCCCATCTATAAGATGAGCTTATGATTTGGAGAGGAGCAAGGTCACCGGGGTCGGCTATGTCCTGTAAAAGAAAGAAAGCCTAGAGGACTTATTTTAAAGGCCTGCAGAGGTGAAGCTTGCTCTTGTGTCAGGAGGGTAGCGCTCTGCATAGGCAGTTTGTGTTAAGGAGTGACTCATTAGTGTCTCAGAGGGAAGAGGAACACTTCTGAATGCTCCTTCCTGGATCACTTAAGAGGCTTTTAGGAGTGTCTCATCCCAGCACCGTTCTACCTCTTACTCATTTAGATTTGACATTGCCCTTTGGAAGCCAAGGATGTGTCTAACGTTCATTTGCGCAGGAACAGGACCAGATACTTCACTTGTGATACAAGATGAGAAAATAACACGCAGCAGAACATCTATGAGTAGCCAGACCCTAAGAAAAAAACACGTACATCTATTAAAATGAAGGTGTAAAAGATTGTACATGCTCTGTGTCTGCCTACAAAGCTGCTTCTTCAGTTGCAAAGTGCAAAATTGGATGTGCAGTACCAGTATTTACATATGCTCCTGGCCCATTTGAGAAAAAAATGCCAACTTTGCTTCAACATATGTCTCCAGTCTAAACTAAACTAAAACTTTGCCCACTGTGAGCGGAGATCTCTTTTCTTCCCCAGAAATGTGGCCCCTGGTACAGAAAGTGGCAGCTCCGTGTTGAAGGATCTTACAACATTTGAGGAAGAGAGCAAGATATTAATCCAGATTCAAAGTTTACGTGGTGAATAGGTGTCTCCACCGATAGCACTTATCCATGTCAGCCTGTGAGAGAAAGGGGAAGTAAAAATTAACCTAAGCAACAAAAACTAAGGGGGGAGTTTAATTAGGAAGATAAAGTGCAGCCACCCTATTTGAGATTTAGCTAAAACACTGAGCTAGCAGCCTCCCAAGCTCTCACAGCAATTTTTAACTAACAGATGCAGTCAAGCTTTCAGTTTTATATTGCCGTCATAACTCATGATACACAATCTTGGGCTGTTTTCCGAAGGTCCGTAGAACGAGGCCAGCTTGCGATTTCATACCAGGGGGCTGCAGCGCTGCTCCGCTGCCAGCACCTGTGCCCGACATCTGATCTTAGGGCTGGAGCACATCCTCTCCCCCCTCTTCCCTCTGCGGGACGGGCTATGCCAAGCCAGCGAAGAAGCATTCCAGCAGATTATGAAGTACAACTATCTTGGCCCTCGCAGCTCAGAAGAAACTGGACCTAATAGGAATTTCGCACGCTGTTCTCATGGATCTAAAGCGAGCTATATGGGTAGGTCTGTAAGGCAGTTTCTGTCCATGTGCTCATCTGTGACCATGAGACACGCAGATCCCTAAATGCTATGATTAGGTCAAGGATAATGGCAGGGACAACTGCTGCGTTGAAACATGGGATCAATGAAATGAACACATTCTTAGAAAAGGTGGCAAAGACGTAAATGGGACTCTCTGATGCTTCCAGAGAATGGCTTGGATTACTGAATTCACATGAGGAAGAGTGTACCAAATATGAGGGAGAGAGGTAATGTGAAAACACATCATCTCCAGTACTGCCTTAGGAATATTAAGGCCTCCTAAACAAAGACCGTTATCTCTGAGCCAGGCATTTGGATAGAGGGAAGTATGAGCCTAACTCTAAGCTTCCACAACTCTAATCCTCCTGCGACAGTGACAGGAACGAAACAGTCTCTTCAGAAATCCCTCAGCACTGTTGCTCTTTTTATAGATCCCAAAGCGATGGAATGAAGAATGGAAAAGCACTTTGGTGGCACAAAGTGCACAGGGGGGATCACGACAGATCAGGTGATTGAAAAGAAAAATATGAAATTCGTCTTCTCCTGAACTGTAAAAAGGGGGGGGAAAAAGGAAGTTCACCACCCTCTCCCAACTGAAGGATCCAAAAAGGGTTCCCTTTAGTCAGGGCTTCTTCCCAGAAATCTTTATTACAGAGTCCCCACAAAAAATCAGCAGCTGTTTCAAAGGGAACCAGTAGGCATTTCCCATCAGTTTTGGAGGTCAGTGCTCTGACTCCTGGCTACCAGGCAGGTGTGCTAAATGCAGTTAGGGCCAGTCCCACGAAAGGTATTCAGGCACCTCACTCGTATTGAAGTGCCTAAATATCTTTGTGGATATGACCTTTAATCTTTGCATGAGCTGCGATCCCAGCAGAGAAATCTGAGTCCTCTAGACAAGATCTTCACTTCTGCCTGGTCCAGGGTAATTCCAAGGATTATTACTCAGAATATTGGGAGAAAGGGCTGTCACGCTGTTTCCAGGAAGACAGGACTTTAAAATACCCAGCTAACACCAGATGCACACCGGGCTCCAGCGCCAAGCTAAAGGATAGGAATTGCAGTGAAATCCTATTAACCAAGGGCATTACAGTCATTAAGTGAACCACTGACTGCAATTTTGTGTTGAGAACAAGGGAAAGGAGATAAAAAAGGAAACTATATCTCATGAGGGAAGGGAATTCCCTGTCCTCTCAGAGGTAAACTTCAGGCTTCGGTGACGTCTAGCAGAAGTTTCAGAAGCTAGACGTACAAGAAATGACACGCGCTATTTTTTTTAATCTCTTTTTTTTAGTGCAAGACTTCATGCTTGGCCTTGTTTGCAACCCTAATACTTTATGTTCCCTTGTGCCCTTTAATGCTAAGGGTACTGATAGGCTTTATAGTAATGCAAACAGAGAGCGTTCCACCTGCATCCGCCCAAACATTTAAAGATTCTATTAATCTGATGTCTTAATTGTTTTTGAGATTAGGAAACAGCACAGCCTTTGTTCCCACAGCCTGGGTGCTCTCCTAGAGAAGTGGGGGAGGTTGTTTGGTTTTTGTATATTGAGGTTGTTGATATGACAGGGAAAGGAGCATGACTCAGTGCAGGTGATTCATAAGGGTCACCGACAAGAAGCCAATTTCTTTGAAAGCTCATGACATTGTACAGATCAGGAATAAAAATGCTCTACTGGGTTGTCCCTGCACAGTAGCTCTGTGGCCACAGTGCTCTGTTCCACCCGTCTATCTGCTGTTGTCAGCCAGAAGGAGAAATTATGTTTGCTCACAGTTCAGGGCTGTTAAATTAGGAGCAAAGGACTTTCCCTCTTGGATTTTACGCCAAGTGAAATAGGACATTCAGACTGATTATGGCTCTATCCTAATGTCAAGACAGGGTTGGAGTGGGATGAGAATGAGATTACGAGAGGGAACAAGAAATCAGAGAGGGATCAAAAAGAGAGAAAGAAATAGTGTTGGGAGGCAAATGGAAACCAAAGCAGGAAAAAGGCTAGCAAATTAGCTCCACTGGGTTGTTCAGGCAAGAAGGCTAGAAATTAGTAAACAAGATAGTCGATAGCCCCTGGGTAAGCAGTGTCCCTGCTACTCACCATGAATGTATTGAAGCAAGCAATAACGAGAAAAAGATATGGTAAAAGTGTTACCCAACTTGGGCAATGCCCTGCTCAAACCAGAACAGAACATGGTGGAGATAAGGAACTCCAAAGGGAAGCAATAATAAGACCTAAGCATCTGTAAAA
Organism: Fulmarus glacialis; assembly: GCF_000690835.1. Classification (NCBI taxonomy): domain Eukaryota; kingdom Metazoa; phylum Chordata; class Aves; order Procellariiformes; family Procellariidae; genus Fulmarus; species Fulmarus glacialis. The sequence goes on from NW_009211022.1 coordinate 233,001, forward strand.
CATTTCATGGGGAGGTATCTAGCAGCATAGCTTGGATGAACCAGCAATAATTTGGCCTTAGGTCTGAGGTGATAGAGGTGGGTCCTGGGTCAGAGTGAAGAAGTAGACTTTCAAGATATCACCTGGAAAGATCAAATAGTACAAGTAAGATCAGATCTGGCTGCTATATGGACACCACCTAATTTGTAAACGTATCTGTGAGCTCCAGGATGGTCCCTCCTTTTTCCATGCTTGTCTTTTTCTACGAAATCCAAGGTGAATTATTTCACATACAGGATAGTCCAAGCTAACAACATATTGAGTGTCACTTACCATGTATGCGTGAGCACCTGCCGGGATTTGTTGCTAGAAATGCCTCTCAGCCATTATCCAGCCGCAAGAAGTTTTACAGCAGAGCAGACACTTTATGGAGTGGCATAGCTAACTCACCCTGTAGACTTTCTAGTAGCAATAGATTTTTTTTCTTCGCTTGAGACGCCTATGAGCTTATTTACAGAGTCAATTAACAAAAGATAACCTCCCATTGTGCAATCATCAATAAATCAATTGTGTTAATACTATCTTGGAATGTCCTCCACTATTTACTTTAATATTGTTGACTCTCGGCACTTAAGAAAGCCAGCACCTTCAAGTTTCACTTGATTATGGGTAAATGGATTTTGTAGTAGCCATTAATAAATATAAATTGTTTTGGAAAATATTTAAGTTTGTGGAATTTAACCACTTGCTGAGCATTAAAAACTACCCCTTATTGACGATGTTTGACAATTACTTCAAGAGAGAGAGTCCCACATTGTAAGATTATACTACTGCACCTATGTATTTTTGTTGGCTTACTATTCTTACAGCTCCTTCCAACTGTGAAGTGTGATTATTGACATAAACATACAAAGTTAAGACTTAATTAAACCATCCAGTTCAGTAAAGTACTTTTCTATTATTTGGCAGATTCCTATCCCAAATAGTTTACTTATCCATAGGTGATGTGTTGGTGCATTTACTCACAGTGAGTAACATTTTATTCCATGAGCAGTCCCACTGATTTCAGCTCTACGAATGTGTATGATGCCACATCCATTAATGTTCATCAGGACAGAAGGGTCCGTTAGTCACGCTGAATTGTGCCTGCTTCCACAGCAGAATGATTTATATCTACAGGACTGCTCAGCATGAGCAAGGACAGTGGAATGTTTCCCTAAATAGACAATATATAGGCATAGGAATGAGGCAGGGTCATGTTAAGGAAATCCGATGCCCTCAGCTAGTTCTGCAAGGACCTTCACCCAAAACTTCAAGAACATGCTGCTTTTGGGGCAGAATATAATGCCAAAGGGGCAGTATAGATTTTGTTGCAGGCTGTTTGCAGTCTCAGGCAGACAACATAACCTGGTTTTTGGTAGGCGTGGATTTTAGGTTTTTCTTTGCACCCTTGATACACTAAGAAAGATTTTTTTTCGTGGTATGGCTCCAAGACAGCCTTAAGAACTTTTACTTTTTCAACAACTAAAATAGAATCAGGAAAGTTGTTTAAAAAAAAGACGACTGAACATAGCAAGTGTAATTCTGATGCCATATTACCTTTGAGGTAAGAAATCAATTATTTCACTTATTCTCCAATTCTCCTATTGTTTCAGCCCTGGCAGTATATTGAATATTATACTGCCACAGACAACATCTTCCTTGTCAAGCATCTAGCTCCATTCTTCTCTTGATGATGATTGGTGACTTTAAAACTCACATGATTTCTAGATAATAAATGAAAACTGCCTTTGTACTGGGGCTGCTGGGATTCACTTTTTTTCCCTTTCCTCTGTTTTGACCTCATTGTGATGTATTGTCTACTTCAGGGTGTTTGGAAAACTAAGGGAAATAGTAGGCAAGGACTTTTAAAGAAAAAACAGACCTCTAATTAGATCCTTCCAACAGACCCTGCACTGATCCTGTTTAGACAGACATTAATGGATGGGTCTAACTTCCATGACTGTAGTGCTGTCCTGGCCAAAACTAAGCCCAGACGGAGGCTTTTCGCTGGTGCCCAGGCTGCTGCCAATCTCATCCTCATCTTCACCATGGGCTGCATGTCCCTGAAGTCCCCATTATATCAGTGCTGGCAGCTGTGTGAAAGCACACTCAGCAGGGTCAGCTCATTGAACAATCTGAAAACCAACCTTTTTGAGGGATAGAAAAGACAGTAGCTCTCAGTCAGGTTAATCTGGCCAGATAAGTGGTGTAAATGCAAATTAGACTGCAAGAATATGTAACTAAGACCAGAATTGCTTTTTATCAGCAGCCTACGGCTAGATTGACCACGCACTGACCATGTAACCACTCCTGTGATGATCTGCACATCTCTGCAACTCAAACATTTGACATTCATCCATTCCTTTTTCAATCAGGAAAAATTTTTGCTTAAGTAGTTTTGTTCAGTGAATACCTTTGGCTCAAACCCCACACTGGATAGTCCCTGAACTTCAGGAAATTTCAGTTCTTGTAGCTCAGTGTAACTTCAAAACCCAAACTATGTTTCGCTGTTCATATGTTTTTTGAGTTGCTCATCTGGGATATAAATCAGAATGAGCTTTCTGGAAGAAAGAAAATATTTTGTGTTTTTGGAGGCCTGTAGTGGAGTTGGAACTGAACCAGCTGAATATGGGGAGGCATGAGCAGAACATGACAGAGGACTGGGAACTTGCTGACAGGGCATTTTCTTTGAAGAAAGGGGCTGTGAAAGAAAGGACTCACAGAGCTGGATGAAACGTACAATGTGAAAAACAAGAAATTCAACAGTTTAGCCATCCTGCAGTTCAGCCATCATCACTTATGGACGAAAAATGCAATCATACCATGCAACATCTTTGGTTAACCTCTTAAATGAAGGAAACCGTGGACACCAAATATGGTCTTTACCTCTGCTTCTATGGGTGAGGACATACTGGCTAAGGGAGACACAAAGTCTAGAAAAATAACTTAGAGAAGGGAATAACTTGATGGATCCTATCTTTCACCACAAGTTAAAATGGGTTGGATATATATTGCTCTTAGTTCCATAATGGTTACATTTGACTCTCTGTATTAATTCATTATAAAACAAAAATATTAAAACAAATTAAAGGAAGAATAAGTCCTGTTCAAAAATAAGGGAATATGATGCAGATAAAATGTTTCTTTTAAATCTGGGAACAGAGATTATTAATTAAGTGACAGAGATTATTAATTAAGTGATATAAAAGGGCATTTAAAGTGTATGTAAATGGCCATCGTTTAGCATCAGGGAACTCCTAGGCAATGCCCATTGATGACAATGATAGCTGCTGATTTTTCTCGGTGGGTAAATCAATGCCAGGTTTTTTAAAGTCTAAGGTAGCTTTGCCTGCACATGAGGAAACCACTGCAGCAGTAACATCTCCGTTACACCACTAGGAAGTGCTTCTGAACATGTATCTCCTCTGCTGCAGTCCATATGGTATCAAGCACTCTGTTGGCCCTCCACAAATAAATAACAAGATAGCACATATCCCCACAGTATGGATTTATGCTCCTGCCTTCTGAGGTCATACAAAAATAAAGCAGGGAAGTAATAATCATGGAAATTATTCTTGTGCTTTCATATATATACACATAGACACATATATACATGTATATTACAAAATCATGCCCTAACCACTCACCTTGTCAGCATATAGGCATTTAAAATATCTCCCACCTGCAATGCACAGAACACATGGCTGAATAACCCACTCTCCCACTGAACTAGATGGAGAACTGAACGATACATTATAAATAAAAAAAGTCATGGAAGCTATCAGTTCCTAATCTCTTCCTATTATATCTAGATCTTTAAACAGTGTTTCAGAAGATGATGGGATGTATGAGACAACCCCTGCCCCTTTTACTCACTCACTCAAGTGATCCCCATCCACTTGGGTACAAAATAAGTAACGCAAGCAGGATCTGTATTTAAATAATTGTGGCATAATAGAGGGAGTAAAGGCTAAGAAGGAGCTGTTCTGGTCCATTGGGTAAATATTATGATCTTTATAGTGGAAAATAAATGCCCAGCTATCTATGAAACCAATAGAGCTGTTCCAGTCTATCAAATTATAATTTGTGTTTTTAAAAAACAATTTTAAATGGAGTTGCTCTGATCTATAGAGCACATTATATAGCTTGGAAAGACTCCGAATACATATTTATCTGGAAAATTTAAACAGCTCCCTATAAATAATAAGCATCTTGGGGGGGGGGGGGGGGGGGCAAAAAGATTAAATATGTCATTGCTTTGCACATAAAAGCAGATGAACGCAGAACACCACTTCCCACAGGAATATTACATTTGAGCCTCATCCCTTGTCTCACAAGCTAAGATGTGTCAAGTTAGGTCAGTCTTAGATGAAAGACCTCCAAGGAAGACCTAGTTATTGCAAGGAATGGTGCTGACGATCCTAGTTTATGCACTGTCCTCTGAGTCAGCACTGAATTCATTTTCTAGCTTGACGCTGAGGTGTGCCGAGTTGTTGTCTTTCAATGATATCTAAAAGAAATCCTACCCTCTACAACTGCAGCTCATTAAAGTTTCCACGGCATGCTTTGTAAGACTGGGGTGCCAAGCCAATGTTCTGAAGAAGTTCCAACAGAAATAATTAAATTCTCTCTCAGGTCTCCCTGCAGTTTCAATCGGATGCGGTATGCTGCTTTGGTTTCTACCCTGGTGTGTAGTGTCACTATACACCATTAGACAGCTGTTGTGCTTGAACCTTGGGATAGCTCCATATCAGTGGTGGGTGACGCTAATTCAATGTAACACTTATCCAACTCACAAGGCTTTTGGTGGCTTAATTAAGGTGCTGGTTGAAAAAATCTCGAGAAAGTGTAGCGTGTTATTATTTTTCCCTTTTAGTCATATATTTCCATGTTTATCAAATAAACAGTGGTATTATCGCAATAAAAAGCAGGAACACAGCATGGATTAATGGTTGCAGCACCACTTATCCACATCTCTAGGCTAAGATGGATTTGACCAAGTCCTGCCCCTCAGTCTTTCAAGATAATAATGTACGTTTTAAAGAGTATTTTTCTTTGTTTCCACAGTGCTGTAACTTCAGGTCAAAATGTCATAAGAGCTTGATATTCTTGCCTTTTCTCAGGTTTTGTCATACCGTTATTTAAACATAGGTTTTTGGATTTAATTTGACAATCTTTATGTAGTTGCTGGCATGGTAATTGAGTCTACTTGTCTTTTTCAGGACACCAGAAGATCTAACTAAGTCAGAATGTCTCAGTTACAGTCCAGATTTCTATTTATTACCTACCTCACCGAGAAAGACAAGGTGAGTTATCATTCAGTACAGAAAACCTGAAAGGCATTTATATGCTTGAAGTACTGTATAACCATCCTGTACAGAAGCACAGTGTCTAAGTAAATGTGTTACAGCCCGTACAAATCCCTTTGAAACAGTGCTATTGAGCCCAAATTGTCTATGCAACTGGGGGTAGAAATCTAGAAAGCTTACCTCCCACCCAGGACCAAAACAAACCCCTTCAGGGATTATTGATACAATGGCTTATGACAGATTGCTCCTCAGCCTTACAACTTACATTCTGTATGATAAATTCAACATGAAGTGACAGTCACAGCAAGTGTTCAAGGCTGTAACTAAAAAAAAAAAAAAAACTAATTTTTACTGAAGTTAGAAGTCCAATGAACAAGAAAATGTGAACATATACCTACGTATATATCAAAGCTGCAATCTCTGTAAATGCCATCACCATTACTTATGGCTGGGATGATGCTAATATTTGAAAATATTTCAATAGGAAGCCAATTTCAGACCTGCAAATGGTAATCACAAAGACAATATTTCAAGGCTTTTCTTAGGAAAGGATGCTAGTGGACCAAGGAAGAAGAAAACTGCCTGTTCCACTTATCTCCGTAGCAGATTGGATGAGGCCATCCTACACACCAGTTTGAGTGGGAAGTGCCCTCAAATTCTTTTTCATCCTGGGCTACTGCTTGTCTTTTTAAATTAGGCACATTTAGTGAGCAAAAATATACATAGAGTTTGTAATCATGAGTAAAACTTAGTGTCACCACTTTCAGCTTTAATCCAATGGTGTCCCCAGTGTAGCCTTTAGCTATTAGTAGAATATATGGAAAAGATATCTTTTTTGTGCTCAGGTTAATACTGAAAATCTGAAGGACAAAAAAAAAATGAAGATTTACCTATGGTAATTCTTTTTGAAAAGCATTTTATTATGCCTGCATCGTGGACCTGTATTTTTTCCTGTTGTAATGTATTTTAAAACAAAACTGGAAGCAAAGAATATCAGTGAAGATTTTTTTTTTCTTTTATTTTCAGTGTGCCATTTGGCTGAAACAGCCTTGTACAAACGTCTGTGAATTATAAGTGGTATTTAATTTTTGTTTTTCACGTCAAAAAAAATTTAGGTAGATAATCTTAAGCTATGAAGAGTATTTTTAGGTTATTTTAAAATGTTGACATTTACTGGCCAAAAGCCTGGCATGTAGTTGCAAAGGTCATCAATGAGTAAACAGACATTAATGGTTAGCTGGATAACTGGTACATAAACAGGTCATATTAATAATTAACACAGAGGAAAACTGGCAGTTTACAGTAAGCTTAGGAAAATAGCTAATAGAAATAACTTTGGAAAGGGCAAGGATCAATATTTAAAAAACATCTAAAAATTAGACCTAGAGGAGCCTAATTTTAAGGCATTCATTTCTCATTCTTTCTTCTCTCTCTCAGCTTATGAACAAATTATTTTTTAATTCATGGAGAGTAAAGCTATTTGAATTGCTGAAAAAAGTATTGCACAGCTGTTCATTCTGCAATTGATTCTCAGACTGATGCTGTCTTGTTGATAACTCTGCAGAATATAAAATATTTAAAGAATTGATTTCATCCCCAAATATATCTGGTAAAAAAAAAAAAGAAGATAGCTCCTCCCTTTGTTCATTACTGAAAAGATATTAAAATGTATGAATATTTGGATTTAACATTCCATCAACGCTCAGTAGAGCTGCTTATTGATTCTAAGCAAAATATACTTTAAATTGCCAACAGTAAAAGTTTTACCAACACCTTTTTTCTAAAATATAAAGTCTCAGCATTTGTCTCCCACATCCTAAAAAGTGAGATTTTTTTCTCAATTCCTTCAGCCTTGTCAGCTCAGCAGCAGCTTTCCTGTCCAGCCCTATCTGTTTATTCCAGACCAATACCAAAATTACCATGAAGCCAGGCCTCGCGCTCAGGTCCACAATTAGTCCTAGTTGACTTGACTGTAAATAGGTCCCTGGTCATTCAGGCTAGGAAATAAAAGCAGCCAGATCTGAGACTAATTGCATCTCTCCTGGCATGTTTTCATAACGCAAACTTCAATGGACACAAATCAGTTGGCTTCTTACTTTTAATTAATATTTTAACTAATAATGGTACAAAGCATATAGAACTGCATATCAGAAGGGAGTGGAATTTCCAAATACTGCAACAATAATCATTATGGTACTCACACTATGGGAAAATGTAGAAAAATATTTCTATGGATAAATATTACACTTTTCTAGTGTTTAAAAAAAATGCTGCTTTTGAATATTAAGTAAAATAGTGCTATCTGAACATTGAGTAAAATTTAGAAATGTCTATGATTCTATCTAGAAGGTATAGTCAGACAGCAGAGCAATAGGAGAGAGGACATATTAGGAAAGCCAAAGAAAAGTAGATGGAATATTTCATGGTGCAACAGAAAGGGTTTCTGATGATGGACTTGAAGAACCAGGAGTTTTCTGTGGACCTGCAGATGTAACACAAAATTCGTGCTACATTGGCCGGAGAAGAGCCTTTCTCCCTGACTTTTAACAAAATGTAATTTATTAAAGTTTTCTTAATGATATGCAGAAGTCACCGTCTCTGTGTGCCAGCATATGGATTTTACAAATGCAGAAGTATTTATGTGTGCATATAGTTTATAGGCAGTCTCAGGCTTACAATGCAACTCAGCCTGATAACTGGACTAAAGAACTGAGAGTTAACAACATTTCTATCATCTCATGAACATGTGACCATTTTATTTTGTGTTTCCTGTTCCCTGTTTGTCAAATGAGATCTACTTCATGATACTGAAGTCTAGTTAATGATAGTGAGCTATTAATTAATGCTTGTTTTATCCACCAGTGTAAAAATATTTCTTGTTACAGTAGAATAAGAGGAGACAAGCTGTAGATACATCCTTGTCCTTAATGTTTTTAAGATGCAGACAACTATATGCCAAACATGCCTCATCTTTTGCCACCCTATTTGGTATGACCTGAGGCTCAATCCCACCTAAAGCACTTCACTCCCTCCCTCCCCTCATCCCATGAACTTTAGTTCTGTCCGAAGACCAACACATGCAAAGCTGTTACTAAAGGCCTCTGTTTGATCTAGATTTGAAAATACATATTCACACAGTAGAAATCTCTGTGAAGGATGAAGAGCTCTCCATTTGGAGTGGGTGTTTGATTTGTTAACTGCTTGTTTCTGTGGCTCAGAAGATTCATGGTCACAAAAGGTCAACAGTTATTGGTATGCATTGCAACAAAAGTCTGCTTAATGTTTTTAGAAATGGACCATCTTCTATTTGTCCAAATTCCTTGTTCAATACAGCTAAGGTTCCCAAGACATTTAATGGCTACATTTTAATATACAACCTATTCTTATTCTTGGACAGCTGTATTTCTTCACCCTCTTCTTTCTTAACATGTATCTTTTTCTCATAAATTTACCTTTAAAAAAATCTATCTTTAATTAACTTTGTCATTCTTTAATCCTTTTAATGCCGCTAAAATATATACTGAAGAACTTTACAGTCTGAGTCAAAAGGGCATTTTGGCAAAAGAATATTGCAGCTGTGTTGCCTGAAACATCTTAGAAGGTTGTGTCCCCAGGGAGTGGGAGAGCTTGGTAAAATACTGACAGATGTAAATAACACTGTCACATTTTGGGACAAAAACCAGTTCATGGTCGTGCTCATTAAGAGCAATTTCTGTGTCTCTGTGAGGCTCCATAGAAATGGGGAGGTCTGCACCCCAGGCAGCAAAGAAAGGAGACTCGCTTTGCACCACTAATCCAGTTAATCCCAGTTATTTCAGGGTTCCTTCTGCAGCAATGCAGAATGATGTGGCTGGGAGGAAGGGATGAGCCTGAAAGAGATAGTGGGCAAGGGCAGAGGAAGCAGGTCCCTGCCAGTCCTCCCATTTTTCCAGGGGAGAGCTGCCAAGCCGGGGTGACACCAGCCGTAAGGCCAGAACAGCTAACACGAAGCGACACTTTCGTCCTCTGAAAATTTTACTACTCAGCGGAAATAACGAAGCTGTTCATGGTGGACACCATTTCCCCCGTAGGCTCTCATTTGGCAATCCTTCCTCTGCTAAACCCACCGAGGAGATCCAAAATAGACCCTCTCCGGAGGACGGGACGGAGGAGCACATGGGCGGGTTCAGCTCCACCACCCAAGCTCCATCTTGCTGTCCCTGTCAGCAGGGCAGGAAACTGCAGCACAGACTGGAAACGTCTGGAGAAAAAAGTGTTCGGGATTTCAAGGAAGAAAAACAAAAAATGAAAAAACCACCAAGAAAATAAACCTAGATATAAAAATGTGAAAGCCATTAAAAACCGCGGTTTAAACTTAAGAATAAATGCAATGGCATAGTCACATTCTTTAAAAGCTTTGCTCCGCTCAGAATGGCTTTGTTATTAGTGATTCTTAATGCATGAGATAGTGGTTTGGAATAAATCTTTAAGTAATTCAAAACAAGGACTCTTCAGTAAATAGTTGAAATTAAAGGGGGAGTTAGAGTCATCTGGTTTCCATTAGGATGATAAAATAGTTCACTTGAAACCTTTTACAAGATGCTTTGTTACTGGGAGGTGTCTGTGCATCTCACTCCATCACTAGCCATTTGACACAACATAAAAGGCTTCAAAAGCCATGCTAGGCCTCTTAATCAAAAACTAATTGTAATAGATATTGGGGAGTGTTAACACTGTGACCGCTAGGTTGTATCTTCAGTATATAAGCAGGAGTGAACATTAAACACAACCCTGAGTTGATAGGGCTTATCAGAATTTCAGAGTTAAGTGCTAAGTACTGCAGCCCGGTATCTGCGTGCCGTTGCTTTGTACCACTTTTGGAGTTAATTGCACTGTAGGACTTCATCTTCCCAACAAAATTTATAGCATCGTCACAGAAATTGGAAGCCCGCTGAAGAAACTGCTGCAGTTTACAGGAGTTCAGTGAAACCACAGGGAAAAAAATTGTGGTTTGTACTTCAGCATCTAAGACATTTGCTGAGGAAGAGGGGTTCCCCCCTCCGCCCCTCCCCAGTTTACCCCCTAATAAAAATGAGCTGTTTCTCCCTCTTGAAGCTTTACTTGCTGCTAATGCTGTGGCAGAAGAATTATGGCACCAGCTCCCCAAAACAATGCCACCCCTAAAATTGCCACTAAATTGGCATACATGCTTGCTTTACATTCCCGTATGCCGTATTATGAGGGTTGATGTGAATATTCACAGTGCTCGTGGAAACAGCTTTATTGATTTTACTGATACAGAGTGGGATCGGAGTTACTGATTTTAACTTAATTCATGTATTTTTCCAGATAACAGATGACCTTAATATTTACACACTATTGCAGCATAATAAACCCAGGCCAGATCCTCTTCTGTTATATGAACTGGTGAAAATGAGAGTTCAAAATTTTTAAGCAAGGAGCTCAGGACCAGACTGTCTTACAGTGAGGAAATCAGAAATATGGCAATTTACACCAGCTGAGAATGTAGCCCATCATGTAAAATTCCTTGTTCAGTGTAGTAAAGTGCATTAAAAAGACTGCTGCTGTTTATTTTGCAGGAGTTCATTATAACCTGTATGCTACCAAAATCTCTAGACAGCTGTGTTCCTTTTTACTCCAATTTCAAACAATATAATTAAAAAAGCATTTGATGAAATGTAGACACTTCTACCATTTACGCTGGAATGCTGGCACCATCCAAAATCAGCTAGTCTGTAAATACCAGATTAGGATCTGTGTAGCCAAGGTTTTTTTTCTAGGAAAACATTCAAAAGAAAGTCTCAACCTTGCTTGGTGAAGAATAAGCGTTATTTGTAAAACCCATAATTATCTCAAATGTTCTGAGAAGCTGGGAGAGCTGCAAATGTTAAAACAAAACATAAGGAAACAGTTTTGGACATTTAAGTGGAGGCAAATAAGGATGATGTACTTTTCTCCTATTAGTTTACTATATAAATGAGAAGACATTACAGAGTGAAATTTAATTAAAGTAATTGACCAAATTGCATTTTGTAGTAGTTATTGTCGTTAGCAGCCCTGACTCCTCTGTCAAAAGGATTTGCTGAAGATTATTTCTAAGGGGTATTTATTATGAATATTAATCTCTTCAGTAAGTACCATCAACATATTAAAATTCATTTGAAGCACTTTATGGAAGACTGCAAACAGAAATGACTGGTGAAAAACAAGGTGTCTAATCATGTTAGCTTGGTTCACACATGGTTAAACCAGAAGTAGAACAGGGAGAGGAAATGCAATAAAAGGTATATTGGTTATATTATGACGAAAATGTGCTTAAAGGGTACCTGATTTCCAAAGAAATTCAGGCTGCAATACCAGGCAGGCTGATGACTTTGCTGTTTAAGGCAGGTTTTTATATAGTCTTGCGCTGTCTCACTGGAAAAGTCTGATTCTTCAGCCCGTGTGTTAATTCCTGTTTGATCTTTTTAGTGATTGTTTGCAGGAAGTATATAATTAAGGAGGGCCAGAATTCCTGCGGAGAACTCGGTTCACAGGTGCTACCCAGGCTACTTATACTGACAACAGACAGCTTGGATTTGGTATTCTATACCCCAAATTGTATCCGTCAAGCCCCTCTCTTCAACAGAGGGAAGGACACACTTTTCAGTTACAGTGCATGCATGAAGGGCTGTATGGAGTTGCATCACTATCTCTTCCAGCAGCTTAGATAATGCAGTTTCTTCTCTTCCGTGCTGCTTGATCTTCTTGTTAAGAAAAAGAAAAAACTGGAGGTGAGATGAGAAGGTAGGAACCGGCAATGAAAGAAAAACACGAAGGGAGAAAAACTAGGAATTCTTGACCCACTCTTTTCAATTTTCCGTGCTCTGGAGACAGGGTTTGAAGACTGATGGCTGTATGCCGGAGGGAGAAAAGGCATTTATGAGATTGCCAGGGTTGCGAGTTGGAGGTTGGGTCAATCTCGGTCCTCCTCAGCCTCACCTCATCCTTCCTCTCCTCCACCTCTTTGCTTTGAACGTTTTTTCCTTCCCTTTCAACAACGCCATCTGCAACTTTCATACCACCTGTGTTTAAAATAAACACCTGACAGCAAATAAGCCCTAAGTATACACAAGTTGGGCATCCCAAGTTGTGTTGCATCTCCAGATGTCAACTTCCCTTGTCCTTTTAATAAAGCCTCCGATCCCTATCGTCTTAGCGCTCTGCCTCTGTTTTGCCAGGAGGCATTCCTTTCCCTTCCTTACGAAATAGGCTGAACGTTTTCCCCATGTAAACATTGTTCCACATCTGTTCACGCTGAAGAACATCAGAACACCATTTCTCAGAAACCATTCTGGCTACGTGTGACCAAATGTACCGCAGAGAAACCACTGCGAGGTCAGGAATTTCTTCAAAGTCGGAGCTGGGAAGAGTCACTTCACCCCACTGCTGCAGTTCCTACAATAACTTTTTTATAAGCTTTATCCACCTATTAGCACCAGTCAGCGTGACCGTGGCTGCACAATCCCTCTGCGTAGACCAGGGCCGTGGCAGCCACTGAACTACTGACCTGGAAGTAAAAATCCCAAACTAACTTTATTCCTGCGTAGAGTAAAAAAGAAAAACCATTTCTATTGCTGAATATGGCAAAAATCCTTAAGGGAGTCCACAGATTACACTACTGAGATTTGTATGAACTAACTAGGGTAAATAATTAGACTATATTTTAATTAATATATCAGTGCCTGCTAGCACAATATAGTTAAATTTGTGCCACTATTAGAGCTGAATGAAAGAAAATTGTCCTATTTGTGGTGAAATTATAATCATGACCTTTCCAAGAAAAAGAGAAGGCAAGAAAAACCCTGCATCTCTTTTTTGTGCTGAAAGAAGTCAAGAGGTGCCTTTAGTTCACCAAGTGCCCATGTGCCTCTTCTCTAGGTAGCAAACCTGAATATGGCAAAAGCGTCTCTGGTGAACAGGGAAATGAGCCACACACACACATATATATATGTGACACAGATCACAAAATGAGGGCTAAAAATACAGCTCAATTATTCAAAGTATATAATTTTTTTTTTCAAGCTTGACCTTGTTATTACATTGAAGCGCCCGTGTCACTCGAAAGGGGCCTTCTTGCACAAACAAGAAAAAAATATCTGCGCATCACACACAGGCTTTCCCCAAAACCTTGTTCCCTGGATAACGTTGCAGATTTGGGGGAACAGACAACTCCCTCCCCATGGAGCATCAGCAGCGGTTTTGCAGGACCAAAAATGATCAAGCTACAGGCTGGGGGTTTTTCCCCTCCACTACAAATCAGGCTTTCTCCCTCACTGCCAGAGGAGGCAACTCCTCACCATATTTCCATCAGGAGAAAGGAATGGAGGGATAATTAATCTTTTGGACTTCTCTGTGCAAAAGAGGTGGTCTTGGCAACAGCAAAGCGGTGCCAGCCTGCAGCCCTGCGCCCACGGCAGGGCCGGGATCCAGAGCTCCTATCTGAAAGCGAAGTCTGTTGGAACTCCTTTATCTGGGGGATCAGCAGGAGCCAAGGGCAGGGGATGTGGAGGGAGAGCTTGCCAGCAGAAAGATGTGATGGTGAGCCCTTTGCAGCCACTGCTCTGATGGCACCTGAGGACCATGGTGTTCCACACCAAGGCTCCAAAGACATCACGGAGGTGCACCAGTGGGTGAGCCTGAGACAGGGAACTGCTTTCCAGCAGCAAAGAGCCCAACTCTGCAAAGGAAGCCTCGCTGCGCTGGCTTTGCAGGAGGAGAGGCTTTCTGAGCCTACACTTCCCAAGGTGGCAGCTGATCTCCGCTCTGTGGCAGCCAGCGTGAAACACGAGGGCTTGATTTTGAGAAGGTGGGAGGCTTAGCACTCGCTGAAAATAAGACCCATTTAAGCTGTCACGACAGCAGTCACCTTGAAAGATTTAGGCCACTCTGCCTGGTTAGCTGGCCGTTCCCCTAGCACTGTCGCATTTATCAACCCCCCGCAACAATTCCCTCCCCTTCAAAAAGCTGTTTATTTTTTGATCTCCCCATGAAAGTTAAGGTGTCACATTGGTTAATATTGTTGCTCCTCCAAACTTCTCCCACTTTTGGCCCACACAAGGCAGAGGATAAACCCTTCCCTTCTGCCCCAGCATCACTTATCAAAAACACAGAGTGAAGGAGGCATCACACAATTCAGCTTTAACATTAATCTTCCCACTGGCTTCTCATTACTTTGCCAATAAGATGATCTTCCTCACACCACATTTCGATATATTTGACATCTGTCATAAAACTCAGGTCACACATATCTGTCTTCTGGTAAAATGAGTCATCCTACAGAGACCCATACTATACTGTTTGGGTCTTGCCAGAAATAATTATTGACATATTGTCAACACATCCAGCCGACTGTATTAATAGGAGTCATAAATTACCAGCCTTTTTTCTTCCCTCTACCTAGCAAGGAAATGAGGGGACATACAGCAGGAAAGCAGGTACATGGCATTCGGGTGATGGATCCAGGCAGGGCCATTCAGTGCTTTCTAGAAGCTTTGCATGATTTAATCGTATTTAAGAGAGTAACTAGTTTCAGAAATCATTCAAAACTAGTAATGACTTTCCCTTTGTTTTGGTACCTTCTGGTACCATACAGATTATGATCTCTCATCAAAACAACCATCTACTAACTCCCCAAAACTTGTAGCTATTTAGGGGAGAGAGGTTACAGACAGTTGGTTACAGAGGTTACAGATGTTGGACTATCCTTAGCACAATGTTATTGACTGCACTGAAGAGAGAAGTTTAACCTGTTCTTGGTACTTGCTGCGCAAGACAGATGCAACTTTTCTGTTTCATCATGTATATGCAGTGCTCCCCAGTTGACTTCATTAACAACTTAGGTATACTTTAGATTATTTTCCTGCTTTTTTTCTTTTAAAGTGTAAGCTTCCGTAGCTAAAGGTGAAAGAATAGAGATTACAGCCATAGCTAGAGGAGATGAGTAGCCTTTCCCACAAGCAGTATGCTCCTGCAGAGCAGTCACTGGGTTTAAACATTGCTGCAGTTCCTTCCCAGGGTTGCTAAAGTGGGTTCAGTTCCCACCTACTTGGAGCTTAGGGTATCACAGGTTCCCCTTGCTCCACGTTTTTGTATCAGAGGCAGAAGGTCGAGGCGGTTAAAGCGTCTTCTTGCAGACCCAGAGAGAGGAGCACAAGCTTTGCTTTAGAGCCATGACTGAGCTGTAAGTGGTACCTGGGAAGTCAGTGATAGACATCACATGATGTTCTGCTCCATCGGCTACAGAAAAAGGCCATTAGGTTTGTGTGATTAAGGTATGCCGATCTACAGCCAGGCAGGCTTTGACCTTGACCTTTAGCAGGTGAATACTATGGTTTGCAGCACTCTACCTTTGCTCTCTGGAGTAGGGACTATGATCGCCTTGTTAGAAACCAGGGAGAACGGGGACCACCTTGGGGAGGACACTCGTTTTGTACCAGCAAGTCTCCGAAGGCTGCTATGCTAGAGAACATGAAGTACCCCCCGCAAGAAGGCTTCGACACAGGGTTTTGCGGAAGACAGGGACAGGGGAGGGCAAACCCACCAAATGTCACCTGCACATAGTGGACGTGTGGGAGAATATTCCTTCTTGCACAAACCCAGCACAAATCCCCATCCCCAGCCTCAGTGCCAAAACGTCAAATCTTTTTGTGCAGCCTTCATTTATTTTTGTATGACCCCAACTGGGATGACACTGAGTTATCCAGGCGAAGGGGGTCTGCACATCACAGTAATGTTCCACCGGCCCAGCAGCAGCAAAAATGTAACCTCAGTATTTTACATTTTTAGCCCTTCCATATATACAGGAGCAGTGAGAGCACCTCAAACTAATTAATAAGCTGCTCTGTATCTTTGTGCATTACCTTTCTTTTCCCCCTTTGATTCACACAGAAATTATTTTTAGGAAAGGGAAAAAAAGTTTCTTTTTTTTTTAAAAAAGCAATGAACTGAGGTCTGGCACTGCTCGTCTGCTCTGTCCATCACCTCAGCAGTGTATTAGGTTTGTGGGAAGGTGGAGGAGGGAGAAATCATGGAGGGTGCCTTCACTCCTGTCACCTCCCTCACCCCAAAACCTCCCAGGTCCTCAACAAGCACCAACTCCCTTCCTTCCTCTCCCTCAAAAGGCCCTGGTGGTTATATTCACAAAATCCTGGCATGTATCTCTGACCTGTACTCTGTCCACTTTCCATCATTTTTGTAAGGGAAAGACATTGTTGCAAGGCAGCTTGTTTTTATGGGGCAGCTGTGGGTGGCATATACCTGGGTTAACTGACTTGGTGGCACTTCTAGGCTTACGCTGTAGGCACCATGTGATGGCACAGGCACACCAGATACTCAGTTCAGGCGTTGAGTTCTTGGGTAATTCTGGGCCAAGAAAAGTGACCTGAAGAGACCATTTTAAATCCTGCTAATTACAGTATCCCTGAATTTGCTCTAGTTTTTTTCCAGGTTGAATTTAGCAAAGATAGGAGTGCAGAAAGCCACTCATGCTTTTCTGCTTGGGCACTGAGCTCTGACACACTGGAGGATGTCTTCTTTCATTATTAACTTTGGCAGCATTTAAATTAAGTAATATCTTGACAGGGGAAAGGAAGGGAATGAAGGGCCCTGGGAATATTTTTTTCTCCTGTTTAATTGTACTGCATTTGCTCTGTTCCAAAAAACACTAGAAGATCTGCTCTTCAGAGACCAAAAAAAAAGTTTATAAACCCCCACAAGTTGAGTTAGTTTGGCAGCACATAGAAGGATAGAGAATTATCATCTGTCCAGGGAAATCCACCCCCCGCTTCTCCCAACCCTCTTTCAGCTGGTGCATGCAAGATGTTCCTGCTCACTTCATCCTCAAACATTTAAACACTTTGAGGACCACACACCTACAGTGCGTTATTTGCAGGGCTTTCTAAGCCGAAATCTAGCGTGCATATCTGTGGGTGGGAATGGCTGGATAATGTTACCGTGATAGCTGATGATAATATTTCTACCAATTGTTAAGCTTCCTAAGTCTCCACTTTGTGAATGCTTCAGCGTATCGTTTTCTGAAAAACGCAGCCTTCCTTGCCGAGGGAAAGGTAGAGTCAATAATGCGTTCATGTGAGATTATCTAGGAGCCTCTGATTTACTCCAGAGAAAAAAGTCTCCCTTACACAAATGCACCTTTCTAAACACTTCAGGGGTCGCATGGTTCACTGCAGGATTGTGTCAGTACAGCCATAAAATAAGGCGGCAGTTCGAGCTGTCTTGGACTAGCAGCCTAGCAGGTACTGCAGAAACACAGATGTGGTGCAGTCTGAGCTGTTTAAAAGCGGCTGCTTGCTTGTGAGCTCTCTGCTTTTAGTCCAAATAGACATTAGGAAAATGTGTGAGGGACGAAGGAGTGTGTTTCTTCAGTGTTTCAGGAAAAAAAAGTGTGGGAGGAGAGATAATTTTGATGAGTCAAATTCCTAATTCCCTTCAGACATGTAAAGTCAGTAGGAGTTGTTTCACTTTCATCTTAACATGCAAAGATGGGTGAAGTTAGAACAAAGGAAGGTGGAAAAAAATAAATGAGCTTTTTTATAAAGTGAGTTTAAGGAAGACTAAAAGAAACAGCAGTGTTCTTCGTGTAAGGACAAAAGCAAAAGAAAACTATTATTCTGCATAACATACCATTTATCTCAGAATACTTATTCAGACCCTGGCTTCTGGGAAGTCCTCTGCTCATCTTCTTTCCATTTCCTCTGCCATGGTGACTCTTCTGGGCTGTAGTATGCCCTGAACAAAGCACAATACCCTCCAGGACTTTGTTAAAAATACTGTTTAAGACCAACTGATGGCCCAACCCTTCTGACTTCATCATGCTTTTGCTTCATATTTTCGATCAGCTCCTCCTCTTTGTCCACTGCATCAAGGCACAAAATTCTTGTTTTAATCCAAGACATTTACAAGTTAGACCCCCCATAACCATTCCCTCCTGTCAGTTGGTTTTGTCCCAAATCAATCAAACCTGATTGTCCATTTATCCCTCAAGCAGTAGCAGTCTCAAAACTTCTCAAACTCCATAAATTAACTATAGTTTCACCCCTTAAAACACTCCATCACACTCTTATTCTGCAGCACATAGAAAATCTCCATCTTAGACTTCTTGCTTGTAACCTGCTCATTACATTTACAAAATTGTACACGATAGCATTTACTAAAGCATTCTTTTAATCCCGCCAGCTTTCCATGTCTTTCTTATACAATGCCTTCTGCTTTCTTACCTCTTTAGGTCTGCTCCAAAATCCAGTAAGTTATGGGGTAGGAGGGGAAATACTGATCAAGCTCTTATCCCACCAATTCTTTTGGGGCAGGGATTCATTTACTACCACTCCCAATTTACCTTAAATTTAGTCCCAAGCTTTCCCTAACTATAGCTGTGATACTCAGCAGTTTTGCACCTCAAGCTCTGCATGAATGATCTGGGTAGTCCTGGGGCAGAGAACTTCCTTTAAGAGATCTGTGAGAGGTAATTTAGAAATGTAAACCTATTGTTAGGGTGTTTAAATTTGCCATAGAAGAGAAAATTCCTGTGGATTCACAATTCAAAATGAGTTGAAAAATCACAGTTGTAGATATTTGTAGATTGCCTGATACTAAAAAGTTCTGACTTTAATAAAACCATCTGGATTCTACTGTAAAATAAACAGTAAAAATTATACTGTTCCCATTGTCGTGTTAGGCTCCCATACTCTTATCCTGAGAGCTCCCCTGACTTGAAGGAGAACTCTTTCTTCTGGAGCTCACTGAAGAAATAGCTTATACAAAAAGTCAGTCTGTGCACAAGAGGAAAAAAAAAACAGCACTAAGGAAAAGCTAAGCAATAGCAATGAATCATGCATTTCATTCGGAAAGCAGAGTTCTCTAGTTTTGCTTATCTTTTGTATGAACAAGTCCCCTGGTCTGGGTTCCTACTTTTTTTTAAAGTCCCATCCCCCATCACGGCAAGCCTCCTGCCCCAGCTGACAGTCTCATTGTCCCCATGGCTGTCGTGGGAAGTCATGATAGATGGCTACACCACGACCCTTTTAGGAGGTGCATGTTCATATTATGCTCGGAGACCTTTTTTGATCAATAGTCAATTCAAACCTTTTCACTTGTGTATACACACAAATATATTTATGTTTATAATATATGTATGTATAAAGAAGTGGCTGAAGAACTGTTAAGATGAGCAAAACTACTTCAATAGGTTTCAGCATTTTGGAACCCAAAGCAGCGGTATCTCATGAGTAAATGTGGTCATTTGCAGCATGTGCAATATTTTTTTAATATTTTAGTCAAAGGAAGAACAGCCAGAATATTTTCATTGTGGGGAGCACAGAGACTTGAAATAACTAGGTTTTGATACTAGCCATATTGCACTTCACTTTTCCTCAGCACAGAATGCCAGCTTGTTTCTTCAAATTAAGACAATATGCTTATAGTGATGAACCTTATTGGCCATCTATCTTCCTTTTGTAATCTGGCTCTCATCAAGCTGAAATGAAGCCATTTCTTCTGACTGTGGCTGATTAAACACAGAGTAAACCTAGATCTCTGAGGAGGCTCTAATGATTCTCCACAGGCCTAGTGTCAGCCCGGCACCTGCAGCATTCAGCTTCCCCATTTCCATCATAAAATGAAGCATCTGTTACAGAGAAGTGTTATCTTTTTATCATCGATGGTATCTTTCTGTTTGAATTCACCTACCCCATTTGGTATAAATTACAGCCATTTCATATGTAATGAATGGTCACACAGGATGCACTCTGGTTATTGGGGGTTAAAAGGGCACAAAATCCTTTTACTAAACCTTTATTTAACTTGGTGAAAGTTAAGACTACATGACTTGTGTAAAACCTTCTTTCTTACAACAAACAGGAGGAAATACTTACCGCAGCTTAATGCTGAAGCATTTTGATATTGCTTATCTAAATACTGGCCTTTGAGTTTTTTGGAAGCAATTTCTGGAGAAACATTATTAGTTGCAGGAAAAAGAAACAGAGAAACCTGTTTGTGCCAAAGACATTTCTGTCTCAGTAACTTGATTAACTATAAGCCTGAAATGTAAAAGTAGACAAGATTTGTTTGCTAGAAAGGGTAGTTGCCAACTTCGAACCTGCTGTAAATCCCACAGAAGTCAACCGGCATATTTTCAACGATTTCAACAGCGTTTGTTTGGATCAGGCCAAAGATCAGCTAGCTGTTTACATTTTGTGTGGTCCACATGCTCCTCTATGTTTTACCTTCTTCAGTTTTCCATCTGAGCTGAAATGGGCAGCTTCATCTTAGAATCAATTTATTTTCAGCTGATGGGGATTTGGGGCATAACTTTGCCAAGCGTTTCATTGTCTCCCGCCTACAACATGGACAGTCTGGACAACTTCACACCTCGAAGAATAAAAGAAAAACTTCCGAAGACGCTAACTCAGAAGTAAAACTCTGCTCATTGCTCCTTAAAGTAGTAGTATAACTGCTGGGAACTAAACAGTTGTAAAACAGATAAATAATTCCACCTATTAACATGTAGTTACAAGATATAGAAGTGGGGCAACAACTGCACAACAGCCTTCCTGGTCACATGAATCTGATAGACGTTGCTGTAACATGACAACCACTTCAATAACATCTAAAGATTGCAAATAAGAGATGGCTTTCTGTGTTCGATGATGTAAATATAGACAAAGTCTTCAGTGAACTAAACAACAGCATAAAGATACTCTGAAATAGCTTGCTCAGGTATTGGTATGAGACTATTTGAAGGAGACCAATGATCAGCACCACCTATTTCTTGGCAAATCCTTGGGGTGTTGAATCATTGAGGTGTTAGATTAAACTGGGATAGGAAAGGCAGTTACAGTCCAAAGCATTTCATTCCACTTATCGTCCTATGCCATGCTCTGAACAGGACGCGCCACCACTGAAGTCACTATGATCTACAGCCCAGCATAGTTCAGTAGTCTCCCCAGGCTTCACATTTCTCCTGTATAATGAGTATTAATATGTTCTCCATCTCAGCAGGATTGCCTAAGATTTCTTTTCCTCATTTTTGTTAACAGGTATAGAAGATGCAATGGACATAAAGTAGTATTGTCAATGTTCTATTGAATTACAGATGTTGAACGATCAAAAAGGAAATCGTAATCGCAGAAAAAAAAATTATAACCACAGCCTCTTTGCTGGATCATTTGCCTAGTTATTTTTCATAGCACATTACAGGTGAAATAATTCTACAGCATAAAAGTAACTGAAAAGCATCTACTTTATTGTCAGGTTTAAAATTTCAAGTACCTGTTATCTACAGAGAGATAGGGGTTGCTTAATGGACCCATTGGTGGAAAAAAAAATCATCCTTGTGAAAATAAGGAAGAGTGAACAATTTTGTACCAACATGCATTTTCATGATCATTTTGCAAACCTGCATTATGTGGCCACTTTCTGCTGATCCATTTTGTAGCAAGCAAAATCATATTGTCCTACCACAAGAGCACACTTGTTATTCAAAATAATTAGGATATGAGTCATCTTAGTATCAAAGTTGGCATTAGTGATATATGGGGCTGATGACTGATGAGTCCAATGAACGTTTGACTCATGTAGACTTAAAATATGCAGCTGAAAAGCTCAGTTAATTCAGAAGAGACACAGCATAGCAGCGATAGCATCTTGTAAAAGCAAGATCCAAGACAAGTAGAAATGCAGTAACACTAGTGATGAAAACAGCTGAGGTCTTTGGATTTCTCAGAGCAGCTGAAAAATGGAAGAATTTTTTCATTAAAAAATTCAAAACTCAAGTGTTTTCCTCTTGACAAGGTACAAAATGTAATTTTTTTTTTCTACTGTTTACATGATATTTTTATAAGTGCTGGAATTGGTTTTGTTTCTTGTCCATTTCCTTTCATTTTTCCTTTTTGTTACTTTAGTTGAATAAGTGAATGATATCCAAAATTTCAGTTTGGTTTGGAAAAGTTATAACAGTAGAAAGAAAAATGAAACTAGTTCAACCACTTTAGAGTGTTTCAATTTTCCTTTGTTCCCTTCTGTAACTTCTCCAAAATTAAAGATTTGAAAGACTTAGTCTGAAAATAGGAAAAATAGGGAGAAGAAAGATGAGGAGTGCAAAAAGAGGAAAAAGAAAAATGATGGAAAAAATCCAAACCACTACTTATTCTCTCAGAGGGAAAAAAAAAAAAGAAAAATAAGGAAATAGGTGTTTAGTATTTATTTCAAACAAAAGATAGAAATAGGAAAATCTTAAAAGAAGCTTTTGCTTTATTCCCTTCTTGTGGATACCAACCATTTCCCTGTCAGCAACTGTCTGATTGACTAATACAGTGAACATGTGGCAACTATTTTCAACTGTATTTAGCTAAGTCTGCTCCTGTTTCAGACACAAGGAAGGCTTCCAATGCCCAAGAGCTGTCTGTTTTTTCCAGCTTTACTATGGGATCTAACAAAAGCCATTGCACCTAACAGCCTTTGACTTCATTTAAAAAGTAGCAATGTTTCTGTCTAAGTATGTTTTAGGACAGTATCAAGGTATAAATCTGTGTCCGATGATACAATTGGTTTTGAATGCCAGCTTCTGTAAGGACTTCCACTTGGTATCCCAGTCAAAAAGGTGCCCCAAAACCAACTATTTTCAAAGCTGCTTCATAGAGTAGTAAAACTACTAAGAGCTTGTATTTCAGCAGCTGGACACCCTAAGGGCAAACAGAAAGCAATCAGAGCCAGAAACTCCAGTTAGTGTTTTCTTCCTCCATGGGACAGCTCTGGGTGATGCAAGGATGTTCCCCACCTTTGTGTTAGATCCAAATGTTGACTGTCATTTGAGTTAACAGGCTATAAAGCAGTGGAAACCATCACAAGCTGCGTATTAACTGGTGACTGTAAAATTTAAAGGACCTTGTTTCTATCTGACACCTCAGATAGAAACCTAATTTGCAATGGGTCAAAAATAAACATTTAAAAATTGGGAGAAGAATACATTAATATCTCCCCAACAATTCCAAACACCAAAGCATCTAATCACAAGCTTAATGTTAAAGGATTTGAAATCTCTGGAACCAGTCTTAGGTTTATAATTAGGCATAAGTACAGTGCCCCCCTGGAAAAAAATCTGACCATTTCAGTCCTCTTATTCTTTTTTAAAGAGTTGCTCTTTTTAGGTTTAAAATCTAATAGTGACACAATCGTATTTGTGATCAAGTATCTTCTTGCCGTAGTATTTTTTCCTTCACTGATTCAAATGCCGTAATACATATAGCCCATATATAATGGTGTCTGTAGAGGCTCATCAATGGACTGCAGCCATTCGATCCTTTTTTCCAAGCCATCAAATAATTCTGTAGTTATTCTGAGGAACAAAAAAAAAACCCAGCTAAAATGAAATATCAGAGGTGGATACCAACTTACATGATTGTGAAGAACAATATGTGAAAAATGTTGTGATCACCACAGATGAAAAAACTTTGAGATGAAATTGGTCTTTCACGGGAATATCAGTTCATTTCATCAACAACAGTGTCTCTGGACAATGCGCCAGTGTCATTGACTTTCACCATTTTAAAGGCCTTTAATACTGATTACTGCACAGTGAACAAAAGCTTTTCTTGTGAGAAGTCTGAAAAGGTTGATTATATGTACATTACAGCTGAAAATGGATCAGACAAGTAGTAAGTTATGAAAGTATGAACACAAGAGAATAAAACCATTCACTGGGCTTGAATTACTTTAGTTTATCTTCTTAGGCTGAATTGTGGCTGTGGTCTTCTGCAACTCAAATAAAAAACATAGATCAAGATGAGATGAAGATAACTGAGTATTGCCAGCATTAGGCAATAAAATCAGTAGCTGGAATGGAAGAAAATTTTGATAACCACACAGAAAAATTTTTAAAAGTTACAGTAATATAGGCAAAAGTTCTCTGTAGCTACTGCAGTCAAGTAAATTAGGCACTAAGACAATAAAAAGATACAAGCATCTGCTATTGCATTTCTTTATAAAGATGTTTGGAACTGAAATTATTCTGGCCAGCTCAAGGGACTGTCTCTGATGTTCCAGTTAAACATGGTTTGAAAGCTTCCAAGAGATGAGAGTGGGTAACAACTTTCATATTAGGGCCCACACAGGAGGGTAAACTTCATTCAAAATTTAAGGTTCTGCTTTACACTGAGGGAAAAAAAAACCTCCTATTAAAAAAAGCCGGGTTTTTTTCAAAATAATTTTCCAAGGTGCTTTAGAATCATGTTTCTTTCCTTATCTTGCAAAGAAAATTAAGTTTTAATTACTTTATGCTTGTTTTAGCTTGAAAGAGGCAATACAGCCATCACTGGAAGGATGTGGTATCAGAATTCGTGTTGGTAGCAAGAGCTCATACCTCAGGAGGAGCACAGCCTGGTCTGCAAGGCTGAGTAGGGTTTGCAGATTGAGCAGTCAGGAAAAAAATCTGATCATTTTCTTTAAAAACTGCATTTTTGCTCTAAAAGTCACAATAAAAAAAATCATGGAAGCCCCAGTGTTATTCCTGTGAAACAAAGCTCACACTTTTTAGAACAAAATATCCTAAATTAAATTTTAGCCACTACATTAAAGGGTCATTTCCAAAAGATGAAAGTACATTCTGTGGCAGTGTAAAAGGATAACAGAGAACAAAAAAGAATTGCAACACACTAGTATTACTGAAAAAAGAGCGTAAGTTGTGATATCCATGAAATGTTAAATTTTCCGCTATTCACAACGCTCTGCATTCTTAATATCTGTAAAGAACGGTCATCTCAGTTGCTAAAATATAACCCAAAGGCTCAAGCCACAGGGCTAAAATACTCTAAAGTAGCCACTGCATCCAGCTGATTCTGCCATTTAGCACTTCTCCTGTAACATCAGTGGTGTAACTTTAGTCCCCAAAAATTGGAGGGCGAGTTATGCCATTGACCTCAGTCTGATCTGGCTCTAGGACAAGCAACCGTGCAGTCCCTGGGGGCTACGAGCCATGGGGAAACTCCAGGGCTCTGGAAGATGGAAATAGCCCCAGATGCCTCAGCTGGAGGAGAAAGTCAGAGCTGTAACCTCTCCCTGGGGCTATCAGGAGCCTGAAGCAGTGGGGCCAGGTTTGTCTCAGCTTAGGCACATGAAAATGGAGAAATCCCAAATCGGTGCCCACCTGATGAACCACTGAAAGGTGCTAGATGCAGCCTCATCTACAAATGGCTCATGTTAGCCACTGGCTTTTTGGTGCTTATGTATGCTAAGTGCACCTTATCGTACTGAAAAATTCATGCGTGCATGTGTTTAGACACATTGCTTAGACACCAGACAACCTTGTATTAAATATTGCAGAATATGTGAGAACCCTCATGCTTTTTCACTAGATCTCACACACTCCTACGTGCACATATATACATACACATGCGCGTACACTTGCACGCAACAGCTATCTTCTCAGCTACAGAGAAAAACTTGCTAATTGATGTTTGTTAAAATTAATATTTTTGCCAGTCAGAATTAGTCACACATGAAGCATCCTGAGCTTCGAGTAGGCTGTCTTAATTAAAGTTTTATCTGTCACTTAATGGAAGAATTATTATCAATTTTGATCACTCTGTTTTTCTTTTGGATAACAGTAGTGTTATATCAGTCTTTGTATCCCTGTATGTAAAGCAAAATTTATTTCTGATTTCATATGCGGGCTGATTTATTTTACAATGGTTTTACTGCATCCTAGCCTCTCTTGGATACAAGGCTCTCACCCCACATAGCACAGAAGCCACGCAAACAGGTGAACCCACAAAAGGAAAGGATGCTGCACGTGCCAGATATTTTCATGAAATGTAATACCAGTTGCACAGCTTTGCTTTCACCTGCTTCAGACATTTTCAACTGCAAAAGGCCGTAAGAGTACCGCTTCTAGGGACAAAAGAAGGTTCTACTTTTTTTTTTTAATCAAATAATAGTTCAGTAGCACTGATTTCTCTAAAGTATGGTCTATTGCCCTTATGCAAATTGGAATAACAGCACTGACATGAATGGAATTAAATCTGGAGTCATTCAGGAGCAGCTGAGATCCAAATACCCCAATCAGTAACATTTTGTTCCAGATTGCAAAACTTCTTGTTAGAACACAAACGCTCTTTTTACGAGAAGAGTTTAAATGAGTTGTTAGTGACGTCTTCACAGAGAGAGCTGGAGAATTTATTTGTACTTTACAAAGAACCTCTTCCTCTCTTTAAAAGCACAAGTTGTTTTAATTTAAACTAATATTAAAAGTTTCTTGCCCTCAGCCTGGTGTCGGCTATACAACTGCACAGCGTCTCTTTATCAATGTAGGAGTGCAATGGCATAAAGACCATGCACTCAAGTGACAAGTATAAGTATAGTTATCCTCGTATTGCTTCCCTCAGATTGCTAGAATTAATCCAGATTTACATGCCACTAATCTATAAGGGACAGTTAGTGTCCAGCTCTTTCCTCATAACTGTGGAGTTGATTCAAATGGCAGGGAAGACAAGCAGCTCTATATATTTTAATAGAAAAGAATGGATTGGTAATTGAAAGTCTCCCTTTTTCCAAACAGTCACAGATTCAGAAACCGAATCAAGGGACAATGTGTCCCAGAAACTGCATCGTCACCAATACAGCAGCATAAATCAGGAATGCTTTGGTGGCTTTTCTAGGCAGTTCTTTTTCTCTTTAAAAAAAAAAAACAACACATAGCAGCCAATCTTCCTCTTGTGCCACACTGACGTCAGTAAACACAGAAATCTGCAGAATTCTCTTTAAAGTATTTTGGCTGCATGCAGTGGAGCTTTAATAGGATCAATCCTTTCCTGACAGGTCACAGTATGCTGACTACATTTAGTTACACTTTATGATTTCAAAGACTTCTTCCCAAAAGATACTCCCCTCTCCCCTCCTTTGTTTGTTTTTTTTTTAAGGAGTCCAATGATCAAAGTACTTTTAAAAATGCTATTCATGACTACTTTGAGTTAACAAATGAAACTTAAAGTGATTCCAAGCAGCATTTCATTTTAATTTAAGGGAGGCATAAATTTTGCATGACTGCTCAGCTTCCACCATTCAAATGTGATAGGTAAAAAACAGTTGGTTAAAATATTTACCATTACCTATCAAACTGCAGTTTAATATGTGAATAGTTCTACCCATGTGAAATGATACCACATGCATGCCGAAAGCTGAAGAGATGCTCAAGAACTTTAGACTGGCACAAGGGTGCTGGGTACCATGCAGAATTAAGCCAACAAGATACAAGTGAAACAGAGTCATCTTCTTTGGTTGAATTACTATCGTTTTATTCAAGCTCTGAGTTGTATGCAGGAAAGTTTAAAAAACTGGAGAGTTTAATTCTTGCAAATGAAAGGGAAAAGAATATTTCCACCACTTTCACAGAATATCTCGAGGGTGTAACACTCAATGCAGCCAATATACAGGACTTCAGCATAGATGACAAGCACTGTAGTCTCCACACCAAGTTTATATTTTTACGGTATTATCTAAAATACCCACTCAATGCAAACTGCATATTTACCTTGGAAGCAAAAGCCAAGCTGTTTCTGTCAGGATTTAAACATACTGTTCCTGGGGAGTATATGTTTTCCACGCTTTATGCTCAGACTACCAAACGTCCTGCACCAGCACTCATTACATGGTCCAGTGAGAGTTAAGAGCAATCTACCTCCCCTCCAAAAAACAGATTTTTGTTCATTTCACCACTTTTTCTGAAATATAGGGCTTCTCCGGGGGATCAACTTCAGTTTATAAGTAGGTAGTATATAATGACATAATGTTCTGGGCATGGTGACTGCAAAGGTACACTCATCACATATGAAAGATTGTTACCAGAAAATATTGTCATTCCTCTGCTATCCTTGGAAAAATGAAGGGAAAAAACACATTAACTGTTACAGCAGAGAGGGGAGAGCTGCTCGCGTTTGTGCCGTCGATTCTCTCCAGTTTGGAGGCTGAGAAGTTAATGTATTCAACTCCTCTTTAACGCCAGCCTTCCCTTGCGTTATTCATACAACTTAACTCCGGCTGCCTCCTCCTCATCCCTCCTGTTTTGCCTCATGCTTCTCAAAAGGCATTTCTCTGCATGGCACATCAGAAACTAAAAATCTAAGTTGCTATCTTACTTCCAAACCGAGCTGTTGTCAGCATTAAACCTACACAATGCGTTACAATATAATCCATTTACAGGGTGTCTTATCATGCAAATAACTCAAGGTGCCTCACAATAAAATAAAAAGGACGAGAGGAATAAACCTTGGCCATTGGAACACACAAAAAGGAAACCTTGAAATTTACTTTCAAACACACTAAAGGGTCTTTTCTCCCAGTGAGGCATGAAGAGGGACAGGGCAGAGGGTTTGACCAAGGAATTCTTATTAGCATTTGATGGGACTTAAATGTGCAAATCCATCCCAAGATCACTGGGAGACTAGACTCCTTAAAAGCAGAAACTTCCTTGATATCTTGAAGAAAAAAGATTCATAAAGGCACAAGCGTTAGAGAAAAGCTTGGTCACCAGAACATCATCTTGTTGGCTTAGATCTAAAGGAGTGTAAGGCCTGAATGATCTGGCTTAGGGGCAGGAGCCGTAAAGGCTCCCTGCAACACAGAAGCAGAAATACTGTTTAAAAGTAAGAATGGCTTTGGCCAGGGCTTACTTCTGACTCATTTCCAAAAAGGGTCCTGGTTTAAATAATGTTCCATTATCAGTGTAGAAATAGCAAATAAAGGCACGTTTCCCCTTCCTACTTAATTTGTTTTCATTTTCCCTAGTTCTTCCTTAGACTGTTACCAACTGCTCTTTGGAAGGATGGATCGGTAGTTTCCTCCCTCTCCTTTGCTCCCCTGGGTCGGAGCGTGGAGGCACTGAACAGATCGGCTGTCCCAGGAGCAGAGCAGGGGAGGAACCAGGACCAAACCATGCTTTGGACTGTTGTTCTCCCTCTCTCCCTGAAGGCAGTGCCAGCTCACATCATGGCCCACGTTATTCCCCTGGTCAAGCCAAACAAGCTTTACCAAAATGACAACCAGAGGATGGGGCAAAGCAAATATGCCTTTTCCTCACTTAGGCGCAGGAGCGGCAATAGACGCCACACGCCTCGTATGGCACCCAGAAATAAAACCACCGTAGGAGAGGCGACAATTTGAGTCACTATTTTCCTGCTCCTAAGAGCCCAAGTTTTAATATAGTAAAAATGTCAAATACTAGAGATATGACCCAGCACTAGGAATAAACGTGTGAAGGTGCCAGCTCTTCTGGCAGGTTATCTGATGCAACCACATCGAATTCAACCATTTAGCCCGCTGGCTACCACCCAACTGGAGACTGTGCCTGAAATCAGTCTGAGGAGCAGGAAGACTTGTTGTACCAAATTCAGGCTGCTGAAGGATCTCTAACTGGCTTACAATAATAGAGTACAGGTTTAAAACGATCAGAGGTGGGGCTTTATTAGTTAAATATCAGCCAATATTAGCCAAACACTTCAAAAAGGACTCAGCACTGGCCTGCTGTTCTTTGATCTAAATAGTCACATTCAAGGTATTTCCTTTATTTTCTCTTCAGCGTTGACCAGATGTACATGCAGGTTCAAATTCAAAATATTTAATGAGTGTTCAGCTTTGGGACACTCAGGAACAGAATAAAGAGGACCGGAGTACCTCAAGCATCAGTAGATAACTACCACCATAGAATGGAAAGCCTGTGGATATCCTGGCCGAGTTGAACATTTCTTCCTGCTCCCCAAAAAAACATTCCCAGTATCCAAAATTTGCTGCATTCGTTTTAATTAATGGGCATTGACAGAGCATCAGAACCATAATTTAGCTAGCATCCATCTCTCACATTCTAATTTCACTGAAGAATGTATAACCTATTTCCAAATCTATACTAGCTGCCATTATAGAATATTATTATTATGCACCAACATTTGCTCTACTTCTGGAGCTCATTGCAGCCAGTTTTGCCTACAAGCTGGGTTAAGTCTACAGTCAAATAAGCAGAAATCTAAATTGTAATTTTACATTTTTAAGACTGCTTCCTTTCTTCAGGGTCACAATAGCCATAGTTTCTATGTTGCTCTGAACATAGGCTCTACTCAGATTTGATTGATCTTTTTCTTCAGGATACCCACTTCTACATTCATTCCCACTGATTTAAATTGAGAGTAATACTTAAATAGTGAATGATATTCCACATTTCTAAATGCTATCAGATTGTTGCCCATGGCCCAGGCTAAGAAGTAATGAACTCCTAAAGTTACTTTAAGAAATAAAAGACTAAAGTAAAAATGCAATTTAAATTGGAAAGCACTGTGTTGTTTGACTCCTCTTACTTCAAAGTAAAAAGACCAATTTATTTGCCATTTGAAGAAGATGAAAGCCTTTCTAAGACACTCTTCCCCCTTCATCTATCATATATTGCTGGACATGTATGGCACCCACGGTTTGTGAGAGCCCTTCCTTGGGGATCATAGCTAATTTCAGAAGAGACAGAGGGATATGTATCATCGGCCTTTCCAAGATCAGAATCAGGTCTGCCTTGGTAAGCTAAGCTTTAGCTTGGAGAGAGTTTTTATGGCTGAGTTATAAAAACCCTGGAAACAGGGGAGTTTATGATAGAACCACTGACAGACCCTTAACTATAGCAGTATTCATGGTTACCACTACAAGACAGGCATTATGTTGGAGGGCAGTAAAGTTAAACCTGCCCATAGGGCATTCTGAAATGTTAACTGCCGGTGCATATAGTAAGATTTTTAGCACAGGTGTACTTTCCAAATAAACTTGGCTTCCAGAAACATCCTTCTGCTCAAAAAAGGAAAGGGGGGGTGGGGGTGGGAAGGTTTTCATCTATGACATTGGAAACATTTCTATAGTTGTGAACAACTACATTTGATTAAAATCTGTCAGATTTATCTTCTTAGCAGGAGGGAAGAAATATGTGTTTTCCTCCGAAAGGAAATCAATGTGTCTTTATGATAGATGCAGAGTGAAAACGGGGATGGTGTCACTTTAAATGGTGAGGGAGGAAGGACGGGTAACCCACTGGATATTACCATTAGCTGCTGGCATAATTGTTGTGAGGCAATGCCCCCGCTCCAATCTTTTATTCTGCATTTATAGGACTGTTTTATAGCCACTGACCCAACAGTTATTACTCAGACTCTTAAGGCAGAGCATCTTCAGTGCAGAGACACTGTGATTTTTTTGTTCTTTTCACATTTCTTAATTATCACACCTTAGTGAAATCTCAGGAAAAAAGTCTTTGGCTTTTTTGCTGACATTATTAGGGCTGGAATCCAACCAGCTTCTTTAACACAGCAGACTAATAGCAAAATAATTTTACTTGAAATAACACAGAATTTGAAAACTGTTTACTGCATGCTGGTTGATATAGTGGCCAAAACAAATATTCCCATTGAGATAATGTATCACCAAAATTCAAAAAAATATATTAATTGAAAGAGTGAAATAGAGCTTGATTAAAAGCAGTAACCTAAAGCCCTTATCAAACTATTTGACCTTAACAAATGCATTATCAGCTTGGATTATGACATTACCCAGAGTTACCAAACAAAAGGGTTTAAAGAAACATACATATAAACATGCTGCCCCTATCCTGGAAAGCTTAGAAGCTAAATAGAGAAGAAAGAATTAAGTAGTGATTGCACCCCTGAGCAACTGCACCACAGAAAGATGAAACAACTCACTCAGTAAGACAGATTTTTGGCAGAGAAGGAGTATAACCTGTATATCCTGAATGCCAGACCACGGTCCTAAGTAGAAAGCCACGCTCTCCTTTTGAAATTATCTTAAATTTAACAAAGTAAAGCAAAACTGCCACAATTTTTAATGCCAAGTGATATTCAGCACCATTCCTTGGTCTGTACAAACCCTTTTAATAAAATTCTGTCGAAGGAATCAACAAATGCACGTGCATCTCCAGGAAGGGTACTCAAATTTTTAGAAAGATTTTGAGAAGGTTTTACTGCAAAGGCCCTTAAACTGAGCTATTATAAGATGAGTTGGTTACAAAAATAAATACCCAGTTTTCAGACCAGGGAGAGTTTTTGAGCAGGGTCACCCCAGGAGCCTATGTTACCAACTATGCTGATCATATATGGACAAACGATAGAGAATTATCCAAGAAAACAGAAGAAATTTGGTGTCACTGGGTGCAGAGCAATGCAAGTATGATACAGACACACACACAGGCTCTAGACACATCTATGGCAGAAAGATCTCAGTGATTGTGAATAATTCACTGTAAAGCGCCGATTCAGTGCCCCACAAAAGGGAAAATAAGATACAAGAAAATGAGTAGAGAAAGAAAACCCAGAAAATATCCTCATGCCATGTATAAATCCATGGTAGTTCTGGTCATTCTGACTCAAAATAGACACGGAAGATTATAACACTTTCCTGCCTTTTTTTAAGTAAAGAATACCTGGGGAAAAAAAAGGGGGACATGATATCTGGCGTATAAAATCTGGAATAGAGCAGAGAAAGTAAGTAGAGAATGATTATTCACTACTTTTCATAATACAATATAGGGCACCTGTTACAAGAAAGTATTTTTCTCCTCAAGACGAATTAAATGACGGAACTCATTTTCATAGATGTTGCAGAGAACGAAAGTATATATGGATTTCAAAAAAATTGAAACTTCACTGAGTAATATTAAACATCAGCTTTGGATGTCTTAACTGCTGATTATGAAACCAGGAGGGTACAGAGTCCTCAAATCTTGCCCTAGGCATCTGTCACAGAGTACACTTGGGTCAGGTTTTGCTTTGGTTTGACCCAACTTGCAGTTTACAATATAATGAACTTTATTATGAAATTTTCACTTAGTACATAAAATTGTGCTAATAAAATCTGTAGATGACAGGAAGAATTATTATGTTAGCAAATGATGGGAGAGGACAAGAATCTGATTCAGAGCAGTCTGTTATTCTGTATTTACTGTAATATAGCTAAATACAGCAAAAGTCAGGGAAAAAGGCTACTTTTATAGAATGGGAAGTTGTCTCAAAACAGTTGAACCTATTCAATGCTATAGCATAAAGAGGCCAAAACCCTCTGGAGTCCAGAATAAAAAAAGAAAGATCTAAGTAGAAACAAGGAAATTATGTTGTCTCTGAAAAAAAGCACTGGTAAGATAAATCATTAGGCAGCTGGGTGCAACTCTACTTTCAAAAGGGAGACAAATACTGAAGTAAGACTATGGGAGATGAAAATAATCTGGGTACTAGAAACAAGCACATTGTGCAACGTATAAACTCAACTTCTGCAGTTTAACAAAAAGAGAGGAGGAGGACTTGATTTCTAAGCGGTGGTGCCTGTACGCAGGGAGAATATTGGATAACGTGGGGCATTTGACCTTGCTGCCCACAACACGACAAGATGCAAAAGTGGAAACAGAAGTTACAGAGACCCAGCTTTGAAGATGCAGTTTCCCAATACTGAAAACCGCTAAACCAGTGGGCTTGAAGTGTTTAAGACAAAATTTGTTGTCTAAAAAGGAAAAAAAATAAAAGGGTTCTGCTGTAGCTCTTAGGAGAAATTCTTCAATCTGTAGATACAACAGTACAGTTGAAGATAAACAGAGGTGAAGGGTGTTTACCCACTTCAATTGAGACAGTATAGAATTTATCTTCTTCATGGTCTGACTTGGAACACCCAGTGATTTACACACATTCATATTTGAGAAAATGTGGGGAAAAGGGGATGCTTACGCAAGTGAGAGAAGTGCATTGCCAGCCTCAGCATCTATAGACCAAAGTCTTACTCTTACTACTCTGTGAATTTGGGGCCTTGCCTTCTTTTATTACCCTTGTGGTTCAACATTAAGAAAATATTTATGCTTTACAGTCCTGAGCATTAGACTTGCAACATCAAGAATAATTCTCACACCTTGGTGATATAATTCAGCTTCTGGTCTTGCTTTATACCAGTATTTTTATCCTTGGTTACATCAAAGATTTTGCAACGCTAAGTATGAGATACCGAAAAGTGGTCAAAATTTTCAGGGGCAATGGAGGGATCTCACAGGTGGTAGCTGGTGTCTGTTCTTTTCACGATCAGGATCGCACTGATCACCAGATTCAGATCTGAGAAGGAAATTAACCCCAGATCAGATAATCAGGGACAGTGAGGGGATTCTTACTGTGTGGGATTACCTGGATGTATTTCAGCCAGTTTCTCTAGACATCAGTGCTACCTTGCTATGACCTATGCTCTGCCTACACTTAATATTTGGGCAACAAGAAAGGGCACGGCAGAGGGAAAAATTGTACAGTTTTAAATAGGTTGCAATCTCTGGTCTTATCATAGGTAATTTGTAGTGTTTAATAGCCCTGATATACAGGAGGTCACATGAAATCATTTAGAAGTCCTGTCTGGATTGAATTTCTAAGAATGTATTAATCTCTGCCTGGCACGGGAAAGATAATGGCATTTCCTTCAGTAGAGCCTCAGTCAGTGCCAGGAGCAGGAGTCTGACTGTCATCGAATCAGCCAGTGAAAATAAGAGGGGTATTTGGTTGTTTATTTATTGAGTCATTCCAGCTTGATATTGGCTTTATGCCAATGCATATAAGTTCAGAGATAAAGAGTTATTCCTGACGATAGCAGGCCAATCCATTTCTCCCCATTACAGCACAGAAATCTAGTGCTAAATTAAATCCAATCCCAGATATGCAGGTAACCTGAACCTCGACTTTCACAAGGGAGAAAAGGTTCAGGAGACAAGCTGGGACAAATCCAGAGAAGGGTCATAAAGGTGCAATGAGCCAGATCCCTGCATAAAAGTTTCGCTGTCTTTCAACAGCCCAGTGCAGATTTGAATTTGGAAAGATCCAAAGAAAACTATTTAAACCCGGGTCCCAGAATGCAGAGTGAGCTAGTGAGATTGCTCAGGAGCCTGAAGTGGCATTTTTTTATAGAGCAAACAATATAAAGTAAATAAGGGAGAATGACAACCCTCTGTGTACTCTAAAAGAAAACTAAAAGTCCCACTGGTGTGCTCTGCTTGTCAGAGAACACAGGAGCAAAATGCAAGCGTGTTAAAAGGCTCTACCCTGGAAGAACTTTTTTTTTCTTCTTCTTCTTTAAAGCAATGAAATGGTTCAACAACCTTCTGAGAAGGTGAAAAATCTTGCCTGTCTACATTTGTAAGAGAAGCCTGAATTACCTGCCTTTCCCTTTAAGCATTTTCAGATACAAATCAAACACAGATGGCCCATTATGTTTATGACCTCACTGTCAATTGCTCTAGATAGTGCATGCATTAATTATTGAAATATTTTCATAGTATACAACTTTTTAGTGTTCACATTGTCACAGATAATTTCAACTTTCTGATTAGGAGATATAAACAGTGTTATTTATGAGAATTAATCTCTCAAACGCCATAAAAGCCACAAATATACTGGACTTTTTTTTTTTATAATGAATCCAGCCTAAAAGAAAAAAAAAACAACAACCAAAAAAACCTGGCCTCAGTCCTGAAAGTCAACATTATGTTAACATTCCCTGCGATACACAAACGATGCCAAAACCTATTACAATTGCAGTAAATTTTGATTACCGGAGTTGTTTGTTATTTATGTCTAGAAGATAAAGATAATATTGGGAATAGCCCTCTTCTTTTCTGTGTATAAATTACATCCATAAAATACTGTGTTTTTTAAACAGTAAAAAAACTTGATTGAGGTTTTCAAATTGTTGTGTCTATTCTGCTTCAAGAAAACCACCTTTGGCGAGTGAGCAGGCAGTGGCATTTCTTTAATTCTCGTTTACTTCCATTAGTAAAAATTGAGCAAATCTAGACCAAGTCCAGAAAAGTCCACAGAGTAGCAAACAGCTCCTGGGAACAGCAAAGTAATCACTTTCAGAATACGTTCATCAAAACACCAGTTTCCCCAGAAACAGCCCATTGACTGAGAGTTAAGGCATTCTCCTAAAGGTAAGATTTAATTTTACACTCTTGTGAGCAAAGAAGAGGAATAAATCCAAACCTCTGCTTCCTTGGGGATATAGAGAATAAAAGGTGGGCAGTGGCCTTTCTGCCAGCTGAGTTTTGGGGAGTATCTTAAGAGCATCAGTCAGCTGCAGATCCCTTGACATCAAACTGGGATGTCCCGCATGTGAACAGCCACTAGCCCAGGCACAAGCTCTGCTTTGCCCACTCATCGCTGGATCCACATGCTAGATTCCTTAAAAAAAAAAACAAAAACTGAACCTTGAGTTCCTATACTATTTTTCTCCTCCCTAAAACCTAGATTCATATTGAGAAACTTTTCCAGGTAGGATCTGTCTTCCTCCAGCAGAAAAGCATAGATATTTTTATTCCAGTTGCTATTTAAAAAAAAAAAAAAAAAAACAGCAGATCACCTGGTGATTGAGATTGCAATAGGTATATCTCTATCTAGAAAAAAAAAAAAGCTGCAGCTTCTTTTACTTATACTTTTATTGCCTTAACATTTCTGCAAGAAAAAACTAGAAAGGGAACCCCAAATTTATGGGGTGAAAAATTAAATGAGTTAATCCCTCCTAGAATATTCCAGATGAGCAAACAGAAAACATGCCTTTTTAATATTACTATTTTCAGCAAACCCTTCCAATAAGCTGATGCCATCCAAAGCAGCAAAGGTAGAATGGGGGGGGGGGGG
>NW_009211022.1:270147-281684 GCF_000690835.1 Fulmarus glacialis
GGCGGGAAGAGAAAGAAACATCTCATGGAAGTAGCCCAAGGGAGAAATAAGTTCATGACTAGCACATTTACACCTTTCTTGATTTATTTAAGGTACAAGAATAGTGTAATATGACCTGTTTGCTTCCTAACAAGCTTTTATATTTGCAACAGATCAAGTCCAGACCCACTTCTTGTGGCACAGGCACCTCTCTCAGCCCTACAGAAGATCAAGAGCACAGACCTAAGCCCTCTCCAGCTTCCTGTAAGCATGGGGAAAAAAAGAGCAACTAAAGAAGAGAAGAAAAAAACAAAAAAACAAAAAACCCACACTATTTTATGTTAACTTTTGTGGTGAAGCAGCAGCATCTCCTTTAACTAAGGCCCCCAACCTCACACACAATCTCCATCTTTAATTTTTCAAGTTAAGTGGGGTTTGGCTTTTTATAGAGCCCAGATTTATTCTCCCCACCCCAAGGAAGAACACACCAAACAGGGGAGTGCTTGTGGGTACCTCCGTGAAACCCTCCCAAACAAGTATTTCCCATCCCCTCGTGTCACTCTTCTCAAAAGCTCTCCATCTGCTGCAGGTGCTCTGATAGT
Organism: Fulmarus glacialis; assembly: GCF_000690835.1. Lineage (NCBI taxonomy): Eukaryota > Metazoa > Chordata > Aves > Procellariiformes > Procellariidae > Fulmarus > Fulmarus glacialis. The sequence goes on from NW_009211022.1 coordinate 270,729, forward strand.
TGAAATAACCGATAAAGAGAAACAGCTGGCAAATAAAAACCTACATTTTCCAAGACATCCCTTGTCTCATGAGATGGAGACTTCTAAGTCCTCCAAGGTCCCAGCATTCCTTTGGGCCAATTTACATGCCAGGTCCCAACTGGCTATAAATTCAGTGCAGCCCCAGGGCTGCTCCCCTCAATGCATCTTTCCTGGGGGCTCCTGTGTGTTGTTAGAGGGAGTTGGGAAGGAAAGGAGACATCATCTTCTAGGCAGAAACTGCTCTGACCCTGAAAGAAAGGAAGATGCTTTCCTGTAGGTTTTCCATGGCTCTGTTTCTATGTAAAACTGCTTTTAATCCATCCTGCTTATTTTTTTTATTCCAAAGTTGTTACACTGGGTTTTGCTAAATCTAAGAAATAGAAGTAGGAAGATGAGGTTTCTTAATTTGTCAGGGGTTTTTTTCTGTAGAAGTTTGCTAAGGTTTTTCTACAGCTTGAGGGGCTAAAGCTCACGCTTGTGATCATTTCAAATGGATAGTCTCTATCCACTCTTCCAGGACTAGTGTTTATGATAGATAGTAAATATTAACTCTTCCTTTTTTTTTTTTTCTAGTTTTTTTTTGCTTCTATATAGAAAGCAGAGGCCAGGTTAAGCTTCTGTCCTCCTAGATAAATAGGAAATGTATCGTTTAACTGCAGCAAACTTTTTTCTGCCTATATACTGTGAAGAAAAGTGGATGTTCAGGAAAGGACATATCCTACTGAAACATGTTTGGGGCTGGTGGAGGCGGGCTGGCTGTGCAAACAGATCTTTAGGGATTTATGATGATCAGTTTTTCAAGCATTAGAAAAGCCTGAGAGCACATTATTTTTAAATGAGTTATATATTTAGCGCTATGCCCACCATTCTTTCAGTTCTAATTTTAGAGGGCAGGGGACAACTCTGGCACTATTGTAGCCTTGTCTAAATTTAATATAGTTGAGCAGCTGATGATTATCAGCGAGATTGCCTTTTTGCTCCTTCAGGAATTTTTCACTCAGGAAAAAAAAGTCACTGTGTAGTACTCTGCTTAGAGTCTTGTACAAGCTGTTGTAGTACATGAGAAAAAAGTGTGCTTTGAAATAGTCTTTTAAGCCCTACCTCTTACTCCAGGTTGGGATTTCAGATACAGGAGAAGTGAATGAGGTTGGTTTGGACAATATTTTCCCTTGCCTCCTGTAGAAAGAGTAGTAACTTGTGCTGGCATATACCAGTAGACCAGTCCTAGCCCATCTCCTTATGAGTACAGATGCCACTAGATAAGGAACAGAGCTAAGGATCTTCCAGGTCACCAGTTGCCTTGTGGAAGGGGTGAGGAGTGTTACTCCCCTCTGCTTGCCCAACGCAAGGGTCAGGCAGACCATCCAGGGCCGTGGTTTGAAGACCAGAAGAGGAACTCTTCTAATCATTCAGTTCAGTCTCTTACAAGATAAAGCCCCCAGAAGGCTCCCCCAGTTACAGTCACAGGTAAGTGTGACTTTTAACTCTTACATGGGCTTCAAGACAGTCTGAACCTCGATGTGTTGTTTTTCTTATGGTGGCCATAGTGAGCAGTATCGTCTCAAGCAGTGCCTCTCTGAATTTGTCAAATGATATGCTACTCATATTTTATGGAAACAGGGACTTGCAATGCAGGGAGGTTTTTTAAGTGTTTGTAAGTGATTAAAGGCAACATACACAAACACTTTAGTATCAGAGGCAAGCTTAATCTGCATAACTCTACACAGTGTCAAAGACTCATCCTAGACAAAGGGTGTTTAATGAAAAACTCTGTAAAAAGAGGCCTCGCAACTTCCTATAAATATTAGGCTTTCTGCCTTCCTTCTGAAATACATTAACAGCCTCAAGAGGGATTATTGATGCTGGCAAGTAAGTTTAAGCAGCCCTCAGAAGTTCCTGACACTGTGTACAGCATTAGATTTTTGCATATGGTTCCCCCCCACACGCACTTAAGTGTTTTGAGGTTGGGGTGACTGCAGGTCTCTGAGAAAGCAAGATTGATAAAGCAAAGCAATCGGAGTTATTTCCTATGCATGAAATTGATTAAATGCTTCACTAAATGGCTTATAAATTTGGCTCTCATATTTCTGTCACCCACTGCAAAGATTACAGAAACTCCGTCTATAACCATGTTGTATACAATACCAAATTACAAAAGGTTGTAAAAACTAATGTTTTGTTTAAAGTTTTGAGCAGGACCATATGCCTTCAGTGACCTTGAGTAAGCTATTTTAATTCAAAACATTTTAAAGAGTAGAAGAGAAGGAAAAAAATCCATCTGCATAACAAAACTGAACTAACACAATTTAATACTTAGTATGCCACATATCATTTTTTACTTCTTGCCAGAAAAAATGTTGAATCCCCTTCTACCAGAGTATTCTAATTTTATAGCTGCTAAGTGTATGTGGCATGAAACCTAGAAGCTCAGGTTTCCCCAGTTTGAATTTGCTTTTCTTATTTTATGAACTCTTTCATCAAACCTACCTGGGAACTCACATGGTCCCCTTTACTCTAGAACCCATGTGCATCAGGCACTAGTAGTTTTGACCTCATCAGACCCTTTAAAGTGAAGCTTTATTGATTTCTGCCTTAGCATAGAGTTTCATTACCTCCCAAAATAGGATGAGAAACTGAGGCACAGAGACACTGAGGATCTCAAGATGCCAAAAGCAGGTGTGAGCACAGTTTGCGCCCAGATCTGCTTGCTACCCTTTCACATGGGACAGCCAAAGGACTTCCTACAGTTTGGGCACTGGGGTATAGCTGTATGAGCATAGTCAGCTGCTGGAGGTCTACTGGTACAATATTAATTTCCCGACTATGCTTAGTCACATGCAATGTCCTGCACACATTTAATAACAGCTGCTGGTTACAGCCAGTTACGCTCTAGGTCCACAGCAGAATAAACATTGGGCCAACTAAGTCTTCTGTTATTTTAAATCTTGTGTTGGCTTATGCCTTGGCTGTCCTGGTGTAAACACCTGACCCAGAAACTTGAGCTCAGCCAAAGCTATCTAATTGTAGGAAAGGACATTACTTGTAAAGTCACAGATACATAGTTAGCTGCACTAAAATAGGTACATTGCTTTATAAATCCAATAAACGCTGTTCTTCTGACAGTCAAAAATAAAATTTTACAGGATCCTTTTTACATGCAGCTCCATTTTATAGATGGGAAAACTAAGGTTGAGCAAGCAAACAGGCTTTGACCAGTGTCAGAGAGTAAGTCCTCTGGCAAAGCTTGAGGCTGAGCTCTGGCTTTTCTGCTCCCCAGTGATTTAAGAACTCAACCATACTCTCCTTAGCTATACAAATAAAGATCTTAAGCGATTAAATGTAAGTACTGAAGCAAAGCTCATAGCAAGCAAGAGTGAATCGGCATGAAATGCAAACGTAAGCATGAGAAAATAATCCCTGTATTTTAACCATAAATGCCTGTTTTCTACAGGAAAAGCTATGTTCTCCTATAACATTTACAAGCCATCTTGTCCCCAGCAAGGATTAACATTTGGCATCGAAGTACTGATCTGGCAAAGAGCTGCCAGTAATGTAATCTTTTTTTACAACCAACAACATGCTTAAAGTCTTGACGGACTTGACCTCTGCCCATTGCTAATCCCTAACTTTCTTGCCCATTCAGATGTACATCTTTAAAGAGATGGCACCGAATGTATAGTAAACAGCTAAACTTTAACCGAAGGTGAAACAAGAGCTGCCCAGAGGAAAGCGTTGGGTGGAGGAAAATCTGAGTGTTCCTTACCCAGCCTCGTGCTGGGATTTTGACCCCATCGTGGGGGAAGAGGTGCCTGCTCAGTTATACGTGTGCAGTGAGTTTGTTTCTGCCCAGATGGGAGAACACACCTTTTAGCAAGAGAGGACGTAGTGTATTTGCTTGGATTACAGGAGCACTGAAGAGCCCTAACTATAATCAGACTCTTTGTGCTCAGACCGTCTGAACAGTCCTTGATCCCAAAAGATAAAGCTAAACAAAGTAGATGAAGCTCACACATGGAAAAATGAGGTATAAAGAGACCTTACATTTTACTGAATCTGTTTCTCAACTCCCAGTTCAGGCGTTTGGTTGAAAAACCAAAGTGATAGACTTACACTATGTTCAGAGAAAATAACAGTCAATCCAAAAAGATTCCAGCTGTCTTTTCTTTCATTTGTGTGACAACCAGTCCTGGGACACAAGCCAGCTCCTCAGATATTGCTGCTCCACAGTCTAGTTATTCTAACTTCTGGCAACTGGTTATTTGACCTCTTGGTGGCTTGTCGTTTTAATATCACTTTCTCTATGTGAATAATCTAGCGGGAATCCCTCCTTTATAATGCAACAGTCTATACATGGTAATTAGCCAGAACACTGAAGTATTGTGCTGTTAAGTCCAGTGTTGAGCTACAGCTGAGGAGCACTTATTGTGGTTGGGAAGCACAAAAATATGGTTTAGTCTTTTGTTCATGAATTAGTGGTCCCCAGGCACTGAGAGAAAAGTCTAATCTTTTCTATGCCATGTGTTATATACCAGTTTTGGTATATAACAAAGCCATGTGATAGCAATCTCCTCCTCCCAGATGAACACAGTCCTGGCTCCAAAGGACATAAGAAGAGGAGATCAGCTGAGTGACATCAGCCCTCACAGCTTTTGCTGGCTTGTGGGTGATGAGTTACACCACTTTTGTGTGAGAAACCAGCCAGGTGTAAAAACTTATCTATATTCCTTGTCCCATTACCCGTGATTACAAAGTGGCATAAAAGCCAGCAGAGTGCTCTGTATCCCATAGAGATCCTCCAGTGAGTGGCTAGCGCTGTCGGATGAGGGTTGCTTTTCATTAGTTTCCAAAGCAGCCTAAAAGCATCTCAGAAGAGCCCGGTGTCTCTAGACACTCTAATCTTCTGATGTTGTACTTGGTGAAAAAGCATGCAAGCAATCCAAACAAAAGAAGCAGCCGTATATCTTTAGTTTAAGGCGATATTCCGTTGTAAGCCCTTTGTCCACCTTGAGCAGTCAGAGCACAGCCATAGATTTTTCCAGCAGTCTGGGAATGGGATCTTAGTCTGACATGGACTTAAATAGGTTTCAGAATAATCCATTATGCATCAAGTGTTTAATCGACATAATTAATATTTTTAAGGGGAGCCATTTACATTGTAAGTTCCATACACATTATTTACAATTTCAACAGTAACAGTTAATGCTCTGTGACAAACTATATTGTTTCCAGCTTGTTATCCATTCATAACAAGGTCAATCTATTACCATTATTTTTGTGAATGTAGCTGTTACCTTGAGGCAAAAAGTTAATTGTAAATTACAGAGGAGGGATTACTGAGTTGGTTTTTTAAGTGTATTCACTGTAATGTATGGTAATGGTGTTATTTTATGAAACATTTACATTTAAAAGCATTTTGTTATTCATATTGGACGTGCTGGACAAATTCATTTCCAAACTTTTCAAGAACTTACTCAATGAGAAAGGAAGAGCCGTTTGAAAGGATCCAGCTGAACATTTCATAACCATTGCAGTCGCATCTATTTTTCCCCTTTGTCTGAGACCAGTCCCTCTGCCGTTACCGTCCAACACAACTCTGAGCAGTGCTTAGTGCTCTGAGAAGCAGGAGTAGGTTTGACTGTAATTTAGAGTAACACTTTAGCCCTTACATCACAGAAGTGGTCTGTAGGAGATGTACCTTAAGATTTTATTCAACCCCTGATACACAGCAAGTACACAGTGCCAATCTGATGTCTGAACTCTGCTACCTCCCTACTTTTGTACAATTTCTACAGCATTGGCTGATGTCCCGGCAAGCAAAGTTGAATTTTGTATTTATGCCCTGCCTTGCTTGCTCCCACCTGAGCAAAAGTCAAAGGATATGTGGCATCGCTGCTTCCCAGATCGCAGTAAAAGTTGACATTCATAGGCTACACAGAAAAGGATGGAGAACCATCACAAAATCTGTCTTTCCCACATCATTTTAATGATGCATTCAGGGCAAAACCCATGAGCTTTGCATTAGAACATGGACTTGTCCATCTTAATGGACAATGGAGAGCTGACACCATTTAACTTCAATCTAGACAACGCTTCTGCTACGCCAACAGATACAGCAGGTCTGCCTGCCACATTGATCTCCACCTTAGTTGTCTTCTATATTTGAACTTTGAATTAGGTGACTTATTTAACTGCATTTTATTCTGGCTTGAATTATAATATTGGCATTGAATCCTCACAATCACTTCCAGAATAACAGAAGACAAACTCATAAACACTGAATATTTTGAGCTGACTAAAGGAAGTAAGAGGATGATCACTGATCAGATGCAGAAATGCATTTCTAGTAGCACAGGAATAAAAAAGTATGCTAGAGTATGCAGAATAGGCAGGTGAGAGCTGTTGGGGTATTCGCCTAACCATCCTATAAAAGATATGTTCTAAGTTATTGGTGGTGAAGTTTGTGTAGTATGCTAGTAGTGTTTGGGTGAAAAGAAATTGATTTCCTCTGAAATTTTATGGAGAACAATTTAAATTTGTTAGAATCCATTGTTCCAGCACCCAACTGCTCACTTGAAAAATCTATTCTTTTCTTCCTCAAGTCCTAATGAAAAAGAAATTTGTCAGGCTTATGTCTTCTGTTTGAAAGGCTTAATATGCTAAATCAGACCAGGTTTTCTTGTACCGCAAGCTCTCAGAAACTTCAAGGCATCATCAGGTATTAGCATACCTAGCTTGCGAAGGGTTAAGTAACATTATTTCTGTGGTCTCCATTGCCGATAGTATGTTCAAAGAGCACAAAGCTCAAGACATGTGCATTCTTCGTCCAATAACTTGTCCAGTAATTGGTATATTGATTGCTAATGTCATCATGTTTTAGTATATATAAACCCTCTCACTCTATCATACAGCCGCCAACAATCCAAGAAGTCATTGTTTATTCATTGTAACTCCCAAACTGGCCGTGTCAGATTCTGCTTGAGGCCTTGCTGATAAAAATCAGCAGATGATTGGGCACACACATTCTTGACATGGCTGACCCATGACATCTTAGGGCCAGCAGGGAGCCTGTCATTATGTGTACAATACTCTTCTTTCTTTCCCCTTATCTATTCCCAGATGACTTTGAGATTTTTATTAACTCATTAATGACTGAAGATGTCATTAAAGAAAGTGGGGAGGAGGGGGCAGAAGGACATTTTGTTTGTTTGTTTAAAAGTGGGGAGCAGCAAGCCGTTGGCTCCACAGAGGAAGGTGGAGGAAGCTTAAAGACAAGGCTGAAGTCTATTCAGAGGAAAAGATCCTTAGTTCATTAGGATGACTAAAGTTAAGATTTTGAGGGAGAAAAAAATGTTAGGCCATATTTGAAATACAACTGGGGAAGGAGGGATGGATTTCTCCACAAAAAGAAACAGCAAAAAAAGACTAATCAGGTTTATGTAGTACTACCGGTAGTCTTTACGAGCACAGAAGGATATCTTCCTGGCACTACCCAGGTGTTCAAATACTTAAGTATTCACTCAGAATGAGTTTTGTGTTCAGGGTTAGCATTTTATAATGTCTTTAAAAGTGTGTTGTTTTATACAGGGAAATAGTATCTGCTTTTTTTGTTTGTTTTTCTTGTAAATCCATCAATTGAACAGATATTGAACAGCATTATATAGTAATCACACTTGCAGTTCTTTTCCAGGTTTTTTTTTTTTTGCACCTTAAGTTTGTGAATTCTACCTGTAAATGTACCAAACTACTGAATATAACTTTGCATATTTTTACTATGTGCTCAGGATTTGATCACATTAAAACACACATTTGGAGCAGAAGTTTCAGGTGAGTTCGCTTCTGCAGCTGTTCGCCACTAAACTTCCCCTGAATTCAGGATAAACAACTAGTCCCACATTATAGGCTTGTCTTCCATTTTAAAATCTTGCCTATATTTCTTAATTTCTCTGTGAAACAATCTCACAACTGATTTTTTTTTTATTGGAAGGTGGTTCATGTGACAATGAAAGTCATCTTTTTCCTCCTGAAATTTGGGTGTTTCCTATCATTAGAGGCCTATTGGTTTAGAACCAAGGACCTAATATTTTAAGAATTGCAATTATTTTATCTTAATGATTGCCATTTGTGGATTGACTGAGGAATAGTGAGTGCTTTTCTGTCTTAGGCAGCTGCCTTCCATATGGTGGTTGATCTCAACCTAGAAATCTCTGACGTGATTGTAGCGGTACTGGACGTTAAAGTGACATAGAGCTAGATGTCATCTGCATTGGCTGGCCTTTAATAATCTTTGTTTCAACATCTATCTTTTTGATGAGGTGAGTGGAAGAAAGGTGAGCCTGTTTCCCTAAGGGACCTGCAAGTATTGGTATAAAATAATAGAATAAGCTCCCTGCATGGGACCTCTGAATTACTAAAGCCAACTCAAACAGGAATTTGCTTATTCCATCACATAAACTGCAGATAATGGCTCGGCAATTAGGCATATCAATCTGACCTTATAGACTAACTATAGTAAGTTTTAGGACTCCTAATAGGAGTTAAAAAAGAACAATTTAATTATGCCATACTGTTTCTGACAACTCTCCGTTCTCTCCGCTCAATAGACGATCCAGATCATCTGGGTCACAGGGCAAACATTTATTCTTAGGAATAATGATAATATTTGCTGTGTCCTGAGTCTCCGCAAAGGCAGCGGATGCTTGCTGCAATAGTAGCAATCGTTTCTGGTTTGCTTCTTTAAGAGAGATTTCTTTTCCTCTTTTGTCTCCTGATAATTAACAGAACTTCGTTTGTATTGCAGTGGGAGCTGGGGTTCTCCGTCAAAGGTCAAGGACTTGTGCAAGGTGCTGTCTGGGGCTTTAAAAAACTAAATATATATATTCCAAAGGAACACGGATGGGTTTGAAAAGGAAAAAGGAAAAAAAAAATGGCAAGAACACATCAGCATGTGCTGGTCTAATCAGCTATGCCAGCTTAATCAAGGTGTGCCATTTACCTAATGCACCTTTTTGAGAGGAAGCTTTCCTTTCTCCTCACTTTCTGACATCCAGACTCTTTTCCATCGTGTACCGAAGTGGGAATCTGTGATGAATCTTTGGATAATGGACTGTTGCTTTGACAAACTACTCCTCTAGTGAAACACATGCCTGTCTTGGTGACAATAATAGCAAAGTGCGGATTTTGTGGAAGAAATAGAGGCGTTGCGGGCTACAGCACCAGACTCTGAGTCTATAAATTGCTGGACTGGGATGTTAGATGCCTTTTAATATTTTCAAACATCCAGTAGAGAAATGAAAGAACTGTAGGACTATCCTGATGTAAGATCTCGGGAGAGTTGTTTTCAGAGATCATGGGAGCCCACAACTTGTTTAAGAACATGAAGTCCTATCCAAATAATAGCTGGAAATAAGTTGCCTGAATTTTCTATCCCCAAAGACAAATTCTTGTAATAGCAAAAGTGTAAAATCCAAGAGAGGCCTGATACTTTCAGATGCTCCAGCCACTTCATAGTGGAAAAAAGACATACTGACAGTGAAACTATTTGGGGTAAATAATGAGGACAGACTTCTCAAATAAACTGGCATGGATTTGGCCATGAGATGTCAGATTCATAACTTGGGAAATGAAAACCTCAATGTACTAGAGCGCAGGCCCTAGCCCAGCAGTGACAATTCAGCCTTCTGAGCCACAGGGATTTCTTTATAAGCAGTGGTATATTAGATGTGGAATCGGGTAGGCCAAAGGGACAGCAGTAAAACAGAGACAACGTGCAGTGACCAAAAATGAGCTAACGCCAGACACTAATTACTTTGCAGTAATTTTGTTTTCCTTTAGAGTTGACTAATATCTTTTGCTCCTGGAAGGTAAATGCTTTTCCCATCATTTAGGTTTTACACCTAGTACTTTTTTTTTTTGTTTGTTTAACTGAAGCTAGGGAGAAAGCAGGTTTTGTCTACTTATCCCATTTAGTATCTTTATCAACGTAAAGATGAGGGGTGGATTTTTGTACTGTGCACATCACTGGAGTGGGCTGAGGAAGAGCACTTTTAGACAGGCCTAGGTCAACAAAACAGATTCATCCATCACATCTGCCAGAATGGAAAGATAGTTGTCTCGATGCTCGGTCAATCCGAGACCTTTCTGCTGAGTCAACTGACAAGATTACAGATACTTGTGACAATGAGGACACTTATCCACTAGTAAGTGGATTGAAGACCACCTACACATTTGGCAGTGGGTCTTCAGCTTAGGAAGCTCTAAGCTTTTGAACACCAGCATATTGCTATTTGCAGTCCTCCTCTCCTTATCTGTTGAGAATTGTTACCAAAAACTAAGCTAGAATAAGATAAAATAACAAAAGGAAGGGATTCTGAGGTGATAATGGTGGAAGGTGCGAGAGTCGGTAGAAAGTACAGTAAAGAAACCCATGACAAGTCATGATAAATGGGTCGTTATAAAATTCATGTTTAGGCTGCACCAGTCTGGGGATAATGCCATTCGTCATGGCAACACTGGGGCACTAATGAGCCCTCATTGCATATTCATGGCTTTGGCTCCTCTCTTCTCTCTCTGCCTCCCTCCCACCCCGAACCAATGCCTGGTAAATATCTCCACCTCAAGCTGAAACTCGACTTAGGCTGCTTTTTTTTTTTATTTGTTATGTTGCAGCAATTACACTGTAAAAGTGCTGCACAAGATTGATTGCTCTGATCTGTAGTTCAATTGTAAATTAGAATACACATCCCCCTGGGGACACACGGCCCCTATTTGTGATTAAGAAAAAAGCCCCATAATAGACTAATAGCTAAAGTTCTCTCTCTTTTACTTTCAGGCAATTAGCTTGATGAAATGGCCTCTTTTTGTGTACCCTGGAAGTGTAAACCGATATCATAATGAAGTATATGATGTTTATTCTATTATTTTCACCTTGCCATGTAT
>NW_009211022.1:281719-308810 GCF_000690835.1 Fulmarus glacialis
AGTACATTTACTGATTCAGAAGTAAACTATGTCTTAAAGATGCAGTGTATGATCCTGCAGCCTTATGTTAAGCTGGGCACTGTGACTAGTCCCTATAAAAACTAATGTTCTGCCTAAAGAAGTTGGAGACCATTTTTAGTCAGGTGATTAAACACTGTTTGCAAGACACTTTCATTTATAAAGAACCTTACAATTAAGGTACAGTTAAGGAAATCCTCCTAATAACCTTGTGAGAAAAATAAGGTATCTCCATTTTACAGAAAGGAAAACTGATGGGGAGATGCTGAACACGTTACACAAGCCCACACAGAACCTCGGTAAGTGCTCAAGAAATCCTAGCTCCTTTAACTTTTTTTCAGGCAATAAGAAGCTCCCTTTCCTCTCTCTTGTAAAGTGTTATTAATGCTGTCCTGGATGGTTCATGGAGTGGCTCTGACCTTAGCTTGCCTCAAAGACGTAAAACTCTGTGGGGTCACGGTTGCCTTCATTTCCATGTGACATACATGGCTAAAGCTCTTTCACCTGAATCCAAGGTGGATATGGTCATGCTCATATGCAATATCATGTGTTGGATGTTGGCTTTCCCAAGGCTCAATTTGAGCTGTCAGTCTGAGCAAATGAGTCATGTTGTGCAATAGAGTTATAACACTGTGATGGTGTTCGTGCGGTTGAGCTCAAGATGAATATCTGGGAAGAAAGCTGCCATGTGATGATAGCTCTGGGCGTACTTGCTTTGTGACAAAAGGTGCTTCTTCCATTAGCATTTCGCTTTGGCCCAGGAGTGCACTTTTGAAGTGAATCCTCCAAATGACCCTGCTCACCCTGCCCCACAACGCGAGGCAGTCTCGGAGCACGCAAACTGAATTCTTTTGCGTGAAATTAAACCAGATGATGTGGCCTGGGAGCTCCAGCAGCTAATGGGAATTCAGTCCACAGGAGCATGCTAGAGCTAGTCCGAGTAAACCTCTGACACGCAGTGACCTGAGGCCAGTCCCTGCTCTTCAGTGCACAGTGTAGACATACCTTTATTTGCCTATTTGCTAAGCGAAGCGGGGTTCCTATCCAAGAAGTTATGAGAAGCTCAGATAGTACGGCAGGGAGGACGTGTGAAATAGGCTGAACAACCTGCATAAGAAAATGCACTGGTTTATGTATAACCCCATCAGTTTATCTGCAATAGAAATATTTTCATTTAGTTTAAATTCTGTGTGAGTGAGGTTCTGTAGGGGAATATAACAGAGTTCGGAAACATTTTGCTAAGAAGCACTTCCAGCCAAACCTTTAAAGGGTAACACTCTGTACATGGCTACAATACCATATTCTGTTTAAACTTGTTCATCATTGTCTTCTTGCATGACAGCCTTGGCATTTAAAATATGTTAGGGGTGACACAATACTTTCACCTGGTGCAGACATATATCACTGGAAGGATGTTCTCATAAACAAAGTGCTGCAGGCTATGATCTTATCATTCTCCTCTTCCTTCTTCTCAGTTCAGTTCAATGACAAACATGTATTTCTCTTCTCTGCTCCAGTTTCTGGTCTAGAGAAGCCTGGTGTTGGAGCAACAGGTGGTGTTGCAAATCAGGAATGACAAGCATTGGTGGTGGCAAGCAATGGCGGGGGGGGCAACAAGCATGTAACGTATTTTATAATGCTTCGGCTGGTGCGCGAATTCTACACGGTGCTGCAATTTTATAGCATGAGCAAAAGTTTACTCACGTGCATGCCTGCACATGCACGGTTTTTTGAGAAAGACATAAAGCAAATTAGAGTGTTCACATGTAATTAGCTGACTATTAGTGTGGTTCAGCCGAGGCGATAGGGAGACAGTAAACTTCGAGATAGCTCGCAGATAAAAGGACTGAGGGTGTCCTGGAGAAAGCTGGAGGTAATAGTTCAGAAGAGAAATTCCTGACAAATTGAGCAGGCATCTAAGGATGTTCTTGCCCTACACCATTAGCACGGCACATTGTAGCTACACAGGTCTTCCCGCTCCCCCCTACAAAGCTTAACCCTTCCTGGCATCCAGGGCTTTTTCTCCTTGGATAGCCCACCTTTAAATTACTTAAGAATTAATCTTAATTTTCTGTTTAAACATGTTCATCTGGACTAAAACTGTGTGAAATTCCCTGCTCGTGCTTCCTGCCCTCCTTGTAACAGCATATGGAACAGGGACTATAACTCCTTTAGAGGCTGGAATACCTGCAGTTATTTATCTAAGAATGTACCTGACCAGGTCTAGTAAAAACATTACCAGTTATCACATGTAAGCATCGCACTTGGAAAGAAACCCAAAGTGTGTCCAAGTTCAAGTCTTTGCAACTTCTATGAAAATGTGGGTATTTTACTAAATCTTTGTGCTAAATGAAAATGTCATTGTATTTTTCTCTCATTTTATAGCTGGCAGGGAAGTGCTTTTTTCTGTCCTTTGGGAGTTTTCAAGACTTCATTTTTTTTCAACTAATTCTCTGGCTAACCAATAGGCTGCTAAAAAAAAAAAAAAATCAGACTGAGTCATTTGCTTCAGTAATTTCAAAATATTTCATTTTTTGCTTTCACTTATAAATTAAAAATTAAAACCAAAACATATTTCAAAGCAAATAAATGTTCATTTAGAAAAATATCTATCAGGACACTTGCAATGCTTTTGAAATGTCTTTAACATCTTTTTTCAGTTGAGAAGCCTCATGAAAACCACACTGTTCCCTCCAAACTTTTTCCCTGTTTGGCATTTTCCAATACAAAGTTTTCATGGAAAACCCCAGACATAATCCACTGTTATCATCAATTCAGTATCTCAGGGTGTTCTTGTTTGGGATGGCTTCTGAGAAGGAGTAATTGAGAACTTCATGCTCTGAGTTGATTCATACTGCTGAAATTATCCATATGTCTGAGTATCCGTTCATGTAAAAGCTTACATTTCTTGAGCCTGTATACCTATGGCCGGTTGTCCCTTCCATTACTCTCAAACAGGACTCATCTGAAGTGTTTCTGTTGAAGTAGAAATTTGTCATAGGTTTTGCACAACTTGTACACTACTTCTTTGCCACTGCGTAAACTCCGTAGCAAGTCTGTTAGGACTCCATCCTGCAAGGAAAATGCACACTTCATATGTCGGAGGAAATTTCTTCTTTTCTGTCATGCCAGACACAGAATTCGCTAAATAGGCAGAAGAACTAGCACTGTTGGAGTGGGTAAAGCCTTATTCACTAAAGAACATGCTATTTTTTGCAGACAAGGAATCACTTCTCAGTGTACAATTAGCAACATTCAGTAAACAGCAATTCTTTAACCCCTGAAGAAAATTACCACTTCTAGTTTTAATGCTCATTTGTTCAAGGCTTATGTAGGCATTTGTCATGAAAAAAAGTTGGAGTAAATTCTCTACAGAAGAAATGTTGAATCAAGAGTGCAAGATTGTGTTGATGTTTCGGTTCATCTTGAAGGAGGGAACTTTCTGCTGTAGATCTCAAGTGATGCTCAAGGGCAAGAACAGCACGTACGAGGAGGAAAGCCAGCATGCCAGTGGCCAAGAGCCTACCACTAGAGATAAAGCCTGGTGACCGTGTCAAGGTAAGGGCCCTCACAAGCCACTCAGCAATTGCTTTCTTTGTAACTCTTGCTGCCCTTCTTCCCAAGGCCCACCTTGTTTGTTTTTCTCATCCCACTCTGCAGAATGGCAAAAAAACCTGAGGTTTTCTACAGGTTTCTGGAGAGAGGGGCAAGCTTTCAAACAACGATTTGTCCTGCCTAGAAGTAGCTGTGCTGGGTTAGACTGAAGGTCCAGCTAGCTCCTCGCCCTGTCTGTGGCAGAAACCCCTAGCAGATACACAGAAAAATGTCCGAAGTCAAACACAAAGTAATTCTTCTCGTGATGTATTTTTCGTGTTCCTATCACTCAGTGCATTAGAGTCTGACAGTAGAAGTTGCATAGAACAAGAATGTTTAATGGCATCACAGGAACTATCTTGCATTAATTTCTAGCTCTTTTTTAATCTAATTATATTTTTGGTATCCTGTGGCAGAAAGTCCTGCAATTTAATTGTGATGCATAACGAATAGAATATTTTATTCACTTTAAACCTCTTTTGCTCCTTGTACTAACAAAGTAAGTATTCCCCTCTTCAGAAGATTCTTTGTAACTTTTGTCATTGTATAAACCTCAGCCACCTTATTTCAGAAAGTTCTAAATTTATCTAGTTTTTCCTCACATAGAAACAGATACATACAATTACCCACGAGACAACTGTTGTTACTGAGACTGAAACTCTTCCAAAAATTAATTTATTTAAAATAATCTTAACGGTGCAAATATCCGAAGATCAGGCAGATCTATAAAACCTGCCTGCAGCAAAATCATGCAATTAGAATCATGCTCATAAGTGTTGGAGTCTTAAAACATTAATAGATCATTTTAATGGAAGGAGTTATTAAAATTGTATTTGATTTGCATTATTACAACACTGAATGCACTATGGAAAACTGAGTTCATGAGAGAAGTACAGCACAAAACAGATTCTTATTATCTGAGTTGGAACTTTAAAACAGACCATGCTTTACAGTTCTGCCTGAATTTTCTTTAATTTTATTTCTCTTCTAAATTGATAAGAACTCCTGTTTTTATAGTAGAAATAGAAAATGAGGAGGAGGATAAGAAAACAGCTGGAGATTGAAATAAAGCCTCAGAAAAGTAATTTGAGGAGCAAAAAATCCTTCCCAATGTAAGTAATTTTTATCAATATGAGATGTGTTGTTCTGATCATAACCACTATCAAAAGTCCCATGAATTGCAGGGTTTCTGTAGATGATTTAGGAAAAAGTTGCCCCAAATGTGGAAGCAATTATAAAGAAATTCATGACTCATTAGTAAGCATTCCTTGTTTTATTTCTGTTACAAGTAGACTGTAATTTCTAGATCTCTATCTGACATCTTTTCTATTGGGCACTTACCCTCCCTGGCGTGTTTATAGAATTCCCCATTTCATTAGTGGGACATCACCAGCAAATCTGATGCACAAACCTCTTCCTTAATCCAGTAGAAAGCCGAGTCTGTTGGAGTCAATGGAATCATTTCCAACAGACTTAAGAATAAACCTGCAAGGGTTAAAAAAAAAACATATAACCATAATCACAAAATGGAGGAAGGAATACAGTGAGTTTGCTCTGCAACTGAGATATTTTTAGTTTTGTATTCTTTAGAATCCCTGTAAAGGTACGTCCATCATGCACAGTTGTCGAAAATAGCGTTTAGGCGTTTAGACTTGAGTTGATTTAAGCCAGTACAGAAATGTGCTCTAAATTTTTCAGAGCAGTGCAAATGTGCAAAAATGGTGTCTTCGTGTTCAAAAGCTCCATATCATTTAGAAGAACCATGCCAATAAATTAAAGGAGAGTATTACTATTAAAAATAGAAACGGTGTCCTGTAGAAAAAATATTCTTTATCTTTTGAACTTAAAATATGGTTTAAAAATCAATGATCAGACCCTCAGCAGGTGTAAATCATCACAGAAATGATGCTGTAACACTTTACATGATATTACCAAATTGTCTTGCTGGTAATTAAGCATATCCTCTATGGAATAAGGACCAATGACAAGAGAAAGTATAAGTTGATATTGTCTCAGTACACATAAGTGGTAGACAGAAATATTCATGTGCATAATCTTACACCTTGCCTACATGATACCCAGTGGGCTAAAGTAATAGCATACAGAATTATCTTGGAAAAGGCAATTCTCAACAGAAACTAAAAATCTTATGAGTTGTCTGTAAGCTTCTCATAATTATACATGGCAAAAATGAGAATAAAACTAACTGGCATGCACTTGGAAAATGTTTCCTTAAAAATGTCTCTTTAAACTTTCTTTAAAAATCCAGAGCATATTATACTCAAATGTTTTTCAAGCCCAATTTTTCTGTATTTCATCCCAAGAAAATCAGTATCTCTTATTTTTCCTCATCTCTTTTCATGGCTTTATTACGTCTATATTCTACAGCCCGGGGAAACATACGTAATTTCTATTACTCAGGAAGGTAATGAAGTCAAATACGACAAACTTGTGCTCTGAACTTCTGGTGTAAGCTTCAGCGGAAAAGGACACCTCTTAATTCAATAGCCACTTCCATGAAGAACCATACAAGCCACGCCGCCTGCTGCGGCGCGGTTCCTTTAGCATACCAACATAATGAGTCTTATCCAGAATCAAACTTTCCTTTGAAAAGCAAGTGCTTTCCTTTCTCAGTATGAAAAGTGCATCTCTTCTGATCCTTGTGAAAATTATTTTTAACAGCTTCCTTCAGGAGATGTCAGTTTTGAGCAGCATAGTCTCAGGATTGCGATCTCAGATGTTCATGAAACCTACTCTGACCTAGGTGTTCTGTTCATGGTTTTCCCCAGTATGCCATGGGTTTTTGAAATCACTTGGGTTTGATTCAAATTACATCACTATTGGGTGGTAGGTCTAAATTCCATTTAATGAAACATGTAGCTGATGACCAATATCCTGTTTTCTCATTTTGGATATTAAGAACAATTTTGGTTCCACTATCCCAAAAAACTTTAGAAATAGTCAACTGAGGGAGGAATAGTGCATAGTGGTGAATGATGCTTGGATGCTTGTGTTTAAAATGTCCCCTAAGTCCAGATGACATTAAAAGGCCAAATATTTACCATACATGAAGACAAAAAAATAGTCTGTACAGATTACTCATGGGAGTCTTTATTGGAGATATGGAAGGATATTTTAGATTAGCAGAAATCAAGAAAGAATTAGGCATATATATATATATATGATTAGTCTTTGATCTCATGTAAAATGTAGAAGGCAGAAAATACTGTGTATTAGAGGTCATTATCTAGGCATCAAGTGCAAACACATAACAATCGGAAGACTGTTTCTGAGGTATGAAAAAAATCCACTAACAGCAGGAAGTAGAAATGTTTGAACACTTCTCTTGAAGCCCTCAAAACCAAATCTGGATGCCTCTGCGTAAGGAGCTCCAGGAGCTCAGATCAGCTCCTGATCTCAATATCTGCACAGTCCAAGCAGGGAGACATTGAATATTATTTTTCTGAAGCTGCTTAATGTATTAGACTCTTTTTTTACCTGTTGGTATCCTGATTTCTCCTATATCATATAACATGGAAAAGTGTAGTCTTTTTCCTTATTAATACAGAACATACAAGTATCCACATATAAAGACTAACAAAAAGCTGCCTGTATAAAACGCCATATATTTTGTATAGAGGGAAAATTCTGTGACCTGTCTACTAAATGAGAAGCACAAACATGTGAACTCGTCCCATTTTGTGCATATTAGAGCTTTGCAAATCTCCAGAGTTTTGTGTTTAGCAAAGCAGATGTGCAAATGGAGATCCTGGTGACCTCACCTCTGAGAATCGGGCCTTTGACATACATTACTCTCCTGCTGACAGCAAGAGAAGTGTGGATCAGTTGGCATTTCACACCTGTAACTAATGTAGAAGTTGTAACAATATAAGCGAGCAGTAGGAATAGAAATGATGCTTTGGATATGAACCAGCTATATTTAACGGGAAAGGTGCAAATCCACATTACGACTCAGGATATGTATTAGCTACAGCCCTTCTTTAACTTGGAAAGAAAGAATTATATCCAAGGGAACTTCCCTCAAAGAGTTTCTCTTTTCTCTGGCAGAAGTGATGATTAGGCTAAAATTGGACATTGGTTTTATCTGTAGTTGGGGAATATATGATGTAGTTTGTACAGCTTCAGCTGGTAGGCCAGTCTCAGTTCAAGATCCTGATCTACTATAAATACTGCTTCACAATCAATAGAGGAATGAACTTAGAGCAGAGCTGAGGACCTTGCCCCACTCCTTTGGCCTGGACGGAGCCGACCTGGTAAATCTGCAGGAGGATGAGATCTCTCTGAACATCCCGAGTTCTCCAACTCCCCTCTGCCTTGGGAAGTCCGTGCCTCCAGACAGGCTCCTGGGGCCAGGAATTACAACAGCTTCTCACCCGCTATTTTCTTGTTGGTAACAGATGCTCTGCACTGCTCCTTGGGCCATTTGGATTTCTTCTAATGCTGCAGTACGTATTATCCTATAATACTCGTCACTGATCGGGGCTCTCTTCACTAAAGCAGATCTACCAGCTGCAGAGCATATGGGGTTGGATATGTTTGTCTGCCTCATCTAGGAGTAACAAATCTTGTTGGGTGGGTAGAAAAGCACCATCACCTTTTATGTCAGTTTGCTTTAGCCCCGGGAATTCATCTCCACTTGGTGGTTTGGGGGGGTTTCTTTGTCAGTGTCTAACAGGCGGCTGCTCTGATGCCTCCCAGCCTACGGTCTGATGCCTCGTGGCTCTCATCTCCTGGCTGAGAAATGTCACAGATGGAAGTGAGCAGTTCTGTCTCCTCCTGCCAAGCGTACAGGGTGGGAACGGGTCACACCGGCGCATCTCTCCCTGAAAAGTCAGGGGACGCTACTGCTACCAAAACGGGCCCCAGGGCAGTTATGTGACATTTGGCTTGAGAAAGGAAACCGGTTTGTCACCTCATTGCTTAACAGTGTGATCTCAAGCCTGAGCTGCCGTGTACCTACGGGTGCAAGAGATAAGATTATATTATTAACACTATACTCATCATGTTCTGAAGATAGTCTGGTTTCCAACCTCAGAATGTGACACAACATTAAAAATGTGGTGGGATTCTCAGTTACATTAATATTAATTTACAGGTTCCCCTACCAAAGAAAACAAAGCATCTCTCCCATCCTCCTGATTCCTGTTAGAAGATACAACAGCTCCAAAGTAGATGAAAGCTGTCATAATCCATGAGCCCTTGGCCTGAAAACTGTAAATACATGTAGAAAACATGTTCTTACCTAGAATAATGTAAGCTGTAGATGAAGTACGTGTGAATATTTTTGTGTAACATGATTGTATGTGTATACTCTGCAAAATGTATTTTGGATGTAGTTGATTCAAAGTAATTGGGTACATTAAAATGTGTAGGAAGGGCACAAAAGAGACAAGGGAAGGTATAGATAAAAGCAGGAAAAAAGGAAAGAGAATAGATGTGGAGACAGCTAAAAGGATGACAGGTGTGACAGGCAGGATCAGGTAGAACAAATCCAAATAATTTATAAGAAGATGGAAAAACGCTTCTCTGGTATTGGACCTTTAGTGTCTCTCCACAATGATGTTACAGTGCTTCTCCTACTCTTGATGCAAATGAAGCACTGATTTCTGCCCCCTCCCCCCCCATCCTTTACGCTGTGATGAGATCACTGGTGTATTAGTTCATTTTAATCTTTTCAGAAAGAATCCAGGAACTGCGGTGAGGTCATGACTGCAGTAATGTCTAAAAGGATGGTTTTATGGAGAAAAGGAGAAATTTTCCTCTCATTTAGCAAAACTGTAACAGAATTTGTGGCTCTCAAGTGTGTTGGACAAGTTAAGGTTTGTTTATTTTTGTCTGTTGCATGTTTTTTGCAAAAGGCAGCCTGCTTCATACTCTTTTTTTTTTTTCCTAAGTATCACATAAATCCAACAAAACTTGCAAAGCACCCTGCTAGAGCAGTGCTCCATTTGAACAATCATTTAGAAGCATCTTTACCCACCGTACCTCCCCAGTCATACAGTCAAGAGGGAGGTAAAAAAATCAGGCTCCTGTGATGACCTGAATGTCCCCACGTTAGACCTTCTGCATCGTTCAGAGGGCAGATGCCTCACTGAGAACGTCCTTGTTCCCAGCTCTTTCAAGAAGAAAAATCCTTGGGGCATCCCCCAGGGCCATGGTACCACTGTTTAAGATGATGTATTTGTGCCTCATTGATCAATGGAGTAATGCCAGGCATGAATTTGGACTGTGACATTTCAGGCTGCGACAGTGCCTCGGAAGTGCCGAATTCTCACTGTTATTCGGATTTTACTTCCAGTCTTTTCCACTCTCTGTTTGCTAAGTGAAGTGGCAAGACTTAATCATATAATTCTGAAAGGTCTCTGGATGGATTTACTACTGGAAAGAAATATGTAGACATACGCCTCACTTTACCATGACCAATATATTGTATTTTAATGTGTTCTAATGAACTTAAAAATGACTCCCCAGTGTGCTGGCTGCCTGGGTCAGAGGGGTTATTTTGAGTTTGCTGTCTTCCTGGATTCTTGAGATAATTCCCTCCGGATTTGTTGGGTCAACAACAAAGTGGTGATAACGAATACACTGTTGCTTTAATCCAGTGCTATGCTTTCTCCCTCTTTGCAATGTGGATTTGTGCCTACGAACAGTTACGCTGCTCCTAGTTTAACAACTTTGGGGCATTAGTGACATGCAGCATAAAACCAGTTCCCCTTTCATACCTAGAGACCAAACACCCTGGCTGGTCTGTGTGACACAGCGGATGCCACAGGTTTAGTGTTGCTCAAAGAGTTTAAGAGCTTTAGTTACCCAGAGAGGAGTGGGAGATTAATGGCATTAATTGATAGCGATAGGGAACTGTGGGCTGTAAATCCCATTGCAAGCAAAGAAGAGCCCACCTCTACATACTACTAACATACATAACTATAGAAAGCTTTCCTATTTAAAGAGACTAATTAATAATGCTCAGTGGTCTGGATTTCTAAGTATGAATTGTCAAGGATTTCAGCGGGTTTAGAGAGGTGGGGAAATGGGTTAACATTGCATTGTTTAAAATTACAGGGGTTTAAATTGTTTAAAGCAATAAGCAGATAGGGTTTCCAAGCCAGATTTGAGACATTTGTTCTCTTTTATTTGTACTAAAATTTCGGCTTGAGCTCACATTGTCATTCTACCCAGACTGCTTCCCAGACGAGCTAATTTGTCTACCTGTGTTCCATTTTAGGCCTTGGTTTTAATTTGAGGATGATTCCTGCTAATACCAAAGACTGGATAGGACATCCATTAAAAGTCTACACAGCAATTGAAATGGAAAATTCCAAAAGAAACCCTATTAGAGTTTTTCTCCATCAAATCAACATTACAGACTTCTTATGCATTTCTTAATTAGACATTGATATTAACTGGACTGTTGCATGATTTAAATCTAGCTCTTAATCTCAGCTATTCTATGCTGCTGTAGTTTTTATGACATCCAACTAGCGACTGCTTTATGCATTAATCTATCTGGAAAACCACCTTCACATTTTTTTTGTCTTTTTTTAGAAGAATAAAGGCCCCAAGAAGGAAATGAAAGCTTTTGGGTTCAGCCATTAGTAATTTTCTGCTTAGTATTTGAAAAATTGCTTATTTTAATTGCTTCATAGAAGAAAAAGATATCAAAGCTAACGTTCTTTCTCTCCAAACTTTGTAATTATTTCTCTCAGACTCTTATTTGAAATGCCTTGAAAGGATTTTCATTGAAATGTAGATTTCTTCTCTTTCAAAAGTACTTTTATTCCCCCGTGCTTCTTTCCCTTTTTTTCTAGTGACTTCCCCTCTAGATTTAGAGCAAAATACATAGACTCCAATCTCTGGACATTGTAGCATGTGTCAAACAGATGTCCCTTAAGTGCCATCTTCTTTAAAACTAACTTTCCCATGGCCTAGAGGCTGTGCTGACAATTGGCCACAGGTCTTAGACAGCCTGGTATCCCTGGGCTTCCTCCACAGACAGTGAAGAAGAGTCATAGGTGTTATAGGAGTTTGCTATACCAAAGTCCTACCCATTCTGAAAATTGCTGTGTGATTTGCTTATTAATATCACCAGCAAAATCAGGGAAGCCTAATGGAAAATTTTCATAAATGTTAGTGAGCATGTCAGTGAACAGAAGTTTGGGGCTTGTGATAAAGTCTAGGGACAGGTAAGTTTTGTATAGTTTCAAGCAGTATATCCAGCAGTATAGAATCATAGAATCATAGAATCATTAAGGTTGGAAAAGACCTCTAAGATCATCAAGTCCAACCGTCAACCCAACACCACCATGCCCACTAAACCATGTCCCTAAGTGCCCTAAATCCTGAATATCCTAATCCAGGAAGGAATTTGCTCACCAAACCCTGTAGTTAGTTCTGCATTGTATTTAAAGCACAAAGCTTTGAGATCATGTTGGCCTCATCAGTAACCCTCAATACCAATATAGCAATAGTAGCAAGAAGTTCTTTATTTCACCTATACATTTTCAGGGAACATTATTTATTAATAGATTATGATCCGGTCAAAATGATCTATACATTCATTACATCCAGAGTGGGCTTTCATAACTCACAGTATCTAAGAATGAGGCAAAACTTGCATTTGTTTATAGTGCAGCAATTCTGCTCAGCAAAAAAAGGTGCAGAGAAAATACTGTCCTAAGCACCTTGTGATCTGCTCTGAGTCCCAGGTGATTTCTCATGCCAGCTCAAAAACATCTTCAAGAGCCTCAGAAGAGTGGGGAGCTGGCTGCCTCAGAGACTCCTCAAAATATAGCTGTTCTTTCTGCAAATAAGTGGCCCCGCAAGCCTAGTGCCGTCACGGCTAAGGTTATCTCGTAGGGGGAATCTTCACAGTGGAACAAAACATTTTGAGAAGAGAAGATTGAAATGAAGCTAAAGCATTCTCAATATCAGATTTTACACGCAATTTTTGCAATAACACAAAAGGAAGAAAGAGAACAAGAAAATGAGTTAGAGGAAGATGGAGAGAGAGACGGTCTATTAAGCAAAGCTACTTTTTTACTCTCTGAATTTACAGTCCTGATAGACATCTTTATTCAAAATTACTCATTTTTTATATTCAGATACTACAGTTTTCAATACTAGTTCCTAGATTTGTCTGGACAGATTACCCTCTTATTCCCACAATGAAACTTAATTATCCTTTTTATATCATCAGATACTTTCAGTCATTTCCTGAACTGTTTCTGGGGACAGAGAGCAGCTGATGGGTCAGTCAGTAAAGCAAGTACTGTGCATCCATGTTGGCCATACATTTTTGAAGGCAGAAAGCCTTTGGCCCCAGGTCTCCTTAGAAAGATTTTGAGCACTAGTACAAATATTTTGCTCATATCTACTTTTGCTGAGCTTTTTTTGACTAGGCAAAAGACTTGTCATTTTCTCAGCACCTTTCTGTGTATCACTTGGAAGCATCTAAATGTGAGTAACTCACCTGGAATCTGTAGAAGGATATTTGAATGATTCACCTCTGAGACAAGAATAACCCCTCATGAAATCCAGGATGGAAATGACTGCATGGTTTAAAACACACCTTCCTGTATCACTGCTGTTGCAGCAGGAAGGAATTTGTCTGAGTAGTTAAAGTCCAAATGACTAAATAAATTGTTTCAAAACAGCAGTAGTAGCACAAAGGGTTGTATAAGTTGCTGCTATTGGGTAGTTATTAGACTTCAGGACACTTCATTGAGTTCATCTGTAAAGAAACCTGTAACACACATTATCTGTTATCACTACCTTCTGTGTCTGAGCAAAACTACCAAAGAGTAAAGCACTAGCCAAAGTGGAAAAGTTGCATAAGATAACCCAAGACTTGCAAGTACTAAAGAGAAAATTATAATGAGTATCTGTTCGGTCTTTGAGAGTTATTTTTCAGCTGCTCTGATTTTTTTTTTAAATTGTTAGTTTTGTCTCAATTATTCAAATAAGAAAGTAGAGAAATGTTACAATAAATTAAAATATAAATAGGCTTAAGAAAATCACCCAATTCATCAGAAAGTAGAGACACAGCACAACTGCTATGTGTTATAGAATCCTTTATGAATTAAATGCTAAATCCCAAAGGGCTGACCTAGTAACATAATTTTAATATATAAATAGAGCAGGTGTTGCTATGGTACACAGGTATGCTTTATTGGATTAAGCATGTAGTGGTCAAACACAGTTTCACAACTGGGCTGGGATTAACAACAAACTTTGTACGGACTTTGTACATTGTATAAAACCCAAATTGAACAAAAATCTACTTACCCTGGAATAGTATTCATATTCCAGTCACATATCTGCAGGAAAGTTGCTTCTTCCAAATCCAACTTGTGACCCCAGCCTGAAAACAGAGAACAGGATGGTGCAGTATCACTGAGACCGCAGAGTCTGTCGTACCACAACCAGAGATTAAGACGGCATTGCGGAATAAAACACAAGTTTCTCCGTCACACCCAACCTACATTTTTTCCTGATGAGTTTATCACTCTTAATAATCTCCACTAGCCTGAGAGAACAGATAATCTGTTTTCCCTAAATACAATAAATAGTGCCTCAAAGGACATGGCATTTATTCAATTCACCATTTCAGTGATTCAAAATAAATGTAAAAATAAAAGATGTCTAAAGCAACGAGCAGCAGGATCCCAGGATAGAGAGTCTCAGGCTGAGTCCCCATTTCTGCTGCTGATGGGTTCTGCCATCTTAGACCAGTCACTTCAACCGTCAGCCTGGGTGCATTTATCTACCTCCATAAAGCAGATAGGGATTTTACGGTGTACTGTACAATCTATACAGTGCATGACAATAAACTAGGTCCTGATGTCATCTGTCCCCTCACTCCGTGTGACTGAAAAACGAGTGATAAAAAATAATAATAAGCTCTGAATAATTATGTATTGTCTTTATAGTGAAGCAGGCCTTGAGCATTGTGAGCTCTCCACTGGGATAAGTCCCATTTAAAAAATCTCCCTGGCATAAAAATGAATCAGATCCTGTCACATGAATGGCCCGCATTTACTATTCTTTCCACTTACCTTCTAGTCGTTCATTTTCTCAGTTGACTTGTGCCTGTTGCCTGGTTGTCAGAGGTAACAAGAACTTGCTGGAGATGGAGTATTAAATAAACACACAGAGAAAGAACTGCTGACTCGGCAGATGCACTATTACAACCATGATGTAAAACTATCAAACAGCAAATGCAACTTCTGAACGTCTCATGATTCACATCACAAACAGCAAGGGAGAAAAGAGAAAGAGGATTTTGACCAGTGCTAATGAATTTGGAACAACACTGGATTTTGAGATCGTAAGGAGTATTAAATAAACACACAGAGAAAGAACTGCTGACTCGGCAGATGCACTATTACAACCATGATGTAAAACTATCAAACAGCAAATGCAACTTCTGAACGTCTCATGATTCACATCACAAACAGCAAGGGAGAAAAGAGAAAGAGGATTTTGACCAGTGCTAATGAATTTGGAACAACACTGGATTTTGAGATCGTAAGAAATTCAGGATGGGTCCAGGTTGAATTCTTGGTCTGTCTGAGCAGCAGATGTTCTCCTTCCTGTAACCGATTCAGCATTAAGCACCGCATCAGCCATCATCTGTAAAAAGGCAGCACTTGGACTACCCTGATAGTAAGGACGACTCCACTATAGCCAAGAAAATCAGTCGGCATCTCAGCTTGAGGACAATGAAAATGTTTGGGAAGTTCAGGAGAATGCTTGTCTCCTCCCGAGCTCCCAACAGCTCTAAGTGTGATACCAGGGCTTGTTTCATCTGGGAGATGGGGAAGGCACATACTGCCCAGTCTTTGAAGCTCTTAGAAAAGGTAACAGTTCATACTTGCTGCATTGGGCTTGCCCCAGGTACGGGGCATCTCCCCCGGGAGATGGAGCAAAACAGAATAGGGCAGAGGCACATCACGAGTAACCTAATGGAAGTTTTGGTGGGAAGAAGGGGAGATTAATTATGGGAAAAATCTGCTGGCCATTAAGTGTCCTGGAGCAACTATTGCAACACTGAAGCAGTGAGTTTCCATGTAGCTTTAAGACATCTGCCCTAAGGAAGCATTTGCAATTGAAACTGCGTCCTCTTTTTCTTAACACTCTGATTCCCATGGGCCAGCAGTTGCCCTGCTGAATGAGATGCTTCTTTAGGGGGACTGGCTGGCCCCAGGGATTGGTAATGCAATATAGTGCCTTTCGTCTCTCATCCATGAACCCAAGTCAAACAGAGTTTGGTAAATGGCCAATAACCCTTACCGTCCCAGGGGCTGTTTGGTGACCTGTGAGAAATGAGGAGGGTCATCTCTGTGTCTGTTTACTAGAAGGCAAGTGTCAACTTCACCATAAAAAGGGACACGGTTACTACCCATTATCACCCAATTTAACATTCTTAAGCCAAGAGAATGTGCCCGGAAAACTCAACCATCTTCTTACCCAATGATGGTGGTCCCAGTACATCAGGGCTTGAAGAACATTAATGAGGACAGTTGCATTGTAGCAAACCAGGCTGTGCCTCTCCTGCGGACAAGAAAACCAAGTCTGAAGAACTCACAGCAGCATGTGATTGCAGTTCTCCCCAGAACTATATAGAAATCCCAAGGAAGAATGGTTCAGTTTTTAGGTGCAGCAGGCACTGAAGCATGGCCATGAAGTTACAGAAAGCTGCAGACTTCTGCAAATCTACATTTAGGGTCTTAACTAGACACAGGTAACCTGCAGAGGGACACAGCAGCCAGCACTGATAGAGTTAATGTGCTGACAAATCCTTCACTGGAAGGCTCTGTTCCCTCACCCATCATGAATATATTGCTCTGGTTACCAAAATAGCTGTATTTGGAAGGGTTGAAGGCCAGAAGCTCACTGCGGTACCCATTCTTGCCCTATGCACCACTCATTTTAAGGTCAGACCTTTAGCATCAGGAACCTGTTAGAAGAAAGAGGAATCACTTTAAAAGTTGTTGCCACTCTGGGGGTTACCCTGGAAGGTCCAAGAGGGGAAAGGGAAGGGCAGGGGCAGATAAACACTTGGCCACATGAAAACTCAGCTGCCCCTAAATTTCAATAGATCTGCATAAACCTCCAAACCCACCCAAATCCCCAGCCAGCTTGTTCTTACCCGCAATGTTTCTAGTCACCACTATCATTTTCTAGCCCTCCTATGCCATAGCAATTATAACATTGTTGTTGTCAACTCTGAGTTACTGTTTAATCCCTACTATCTTGATTAATTGCATTAAATAGGTATACCTGTGTTAATTAAACAGAAGATGGCAGAGGCAGCTTTTACTTATTCCTTTGTGCAGATCATTTCCCAGGGCTTCACACGTTGTGGAAAAATAACAATACAGACACACCACACATCATATTTCAGCTCAGCTGATAAAGCTATTTTACTCATACAGTGGCCCGTGATTTTTTTCACATATCACAGTATAGGCTTAATTACCATGCTGCTGCTGCATGGCAGCTCCCCTCACTTTTTTTTTTTTATTTGTATTATTTGCAAGTCGTAATCATGTTTTCCTGTCATCCCACAGCAATGTGCGTGCGTGCGTACAGGCAAATGCCAAGCCTGGAAAGGAAATTTGATGCGTGTCCATGAATTGGAGTTTTCAAACTTTGGCTGAAGATTAGTACGTGTAAACATAGCTCTGCCCCCTTCATCTTGGATAATTGGTCACAAATGCTACTTGACACTTCTCAAATCAGACACTTTACATACTTCTCAGCATAGCTGAACTTTTTTGGCAGGAATTAATTTGCTTTGCAACTCAGCCGCTCATTCCTGGCCCAATCCCTACTCCAGTGATTTCAGTGCAATGTTCTGCCAGTGCAAGAAGCACAGAGGCAGGACCAGATCTGTTTGCTAGCATTGACGAGCCTGGCTTTGTTGACTCCCTCAGAAATACAATTACTGCAGTTAATGTTCTGCCCTTCGCCAGCCTTGATTAACAGCGGGATTTTTACCTTCGGGTCCCTCTCTCTATTCCAATTACTGTACAAGTTACATTGCATCAGGGGACATCTCAGAAAAATTAAGAAGGCAATGTAGCATCACCAGAAAATGCAACTTCTGACACGCCAGGACCCTCCCACAGCAGCTTCAGCTTTAGGGAGCTGCAGACACCATCCACCCCCCAAGAGATTGTCTCTGTTTTCTCCTACCTCTCCTGCAAACAGTGCACGCTCCAGCAGAGAAGGGGAATCCATTTCTGAAGTACTGATGAAGTTTGAAGTAGCTACAGAATTTCATGCTATTAAACAGCCTCCTGTTTGCTCTGACATTGCTGTGTGTTTACTCACCGTGCACCGGTACTGCAAGAGCTGAGCAGACCATATGCTCACTTAGAAGGGCTGCCAGGTCTCAGGGATCATTACTGTGCCTGTTCCAGGAGGGGTTTGGGGCAAGAACACGTTCTATAAAGGTTTTCGCTAGGAATAATGTATTTTATCTGGTGATTTATTTCTGTCCAGCCTCTGGACTAAATGGCAGTTTATCAGCATATCCATGTACATCTATGAATAACCAGTGGAAAATATCATTCACCCTTTATTCACTGGGACGTTGATAAGCTGCAGCATATTAAAAATGTTTGTCAGTTTGTTCTTTTCAGCTATCAAGTGGGATGTGTGCCAGCATGCCCTCCTTGTGCTGGCTGCTTCATCCAGAAAATAGAGAGAAAATGGTGAAACAATGTCAGTTCTAGAAGAGGGCAAAGGTTCGCATGGGTTATTTTAGCATTATTGTCTTGCTCATCACTAAGACTGGATCTGTAAATTAGATTGAGCTCCTACCTGCAGCAGCAAAGGATGAAACTTTGCACTGTGCTTCAAGTATAGACCATGAGAGGACCAAATGCCTGGTCATGCACTCATGTTGGCTTGGTTCTCAGGGCTTCATACAGCTCAAAGCACTGACGAGGAGGAGCCAGGACAGGAACAGTCCACGTGATGTTTCTCCAGCCTCTGGTAGCTTGTGCCATGGCTGAGAGCCGCCATCCAGCGACAGTCAGGGAACCAGCTGCATCAACCATCTCTCTGTGTGCTTGGTCCTCACACGTTTCAATCTTGTGATGGTTCATCCCTAGAAAAGAAGGGCATCTGGTGTTACAAGAGATATGGCAGATTCACTGTGAAGAAGCAAATGCGCTTATTGCCCCTGAATTTGCCATGGAATAATGCAAGAGAAGATATTGCATGCTAATATGTCTGGGATTTTCATAGATTCTTGCCTTAAATTAAACACATGGAGACTTATCTTCCTTCCAGCTGTTTAACTCTGATATTGGAACCATTGTGGGAATGGTGGGTATGATATTTATAGGTGAACAAGGCACCAATTGGCAAAGAGACGCAACATAGCTCTAAAGCCTGAGCTAAGGAGGAGGCTTAGTTTCCATTGCTATTATATACCACTATATAAATTTAGCTTTCAGGTCCTAGACATTTTAAAATAACATGTCTAGTGTCAGAATAGAAGAGTATCAGAAAAAGTGAATTACAGGTTACAGGCTTCTAGTATTTGCTGTAAAAGAACTATTATTGTAATTACACCTATAGAGTACTCATTTATGTTGTTATTAGGGGGAAAGGATGGTAGAATTAGGATGTATGGAAAGAAAATCTTGCAGAAGAGGAGCCAAATAATTTAGCTGGGACAAAGAACTATGATGGCTACTGAACACACTTCTGTTTTCAGCACGTGAGCTCACTGTGTGTGTGTGGATTGGCAACATCCAGCGATTTAGGAGAAACCACTATAGGTGACTGATATCCGGTACAAATAGGAACAAACTACAACCCACAGAAAGGCCTGACCTCACACACAAACCCCAGATCGGGAGCTGGATGCCTTTTTGTATCGTTGAACATCTCCATAGTCTTTGCTAGGTAAGAATGGAAATTGCCCAGATGATTCCATGAGCTCAATACTTCTCAGACAAAAATCCTTTCCCATCACCAAAAAAATCAAACCCCAGATTCTTGAACATTTGAAATGAGACTAAAATAAGAAAAAAAAATTTTTTCAGGGGAAAGGTGAACCTCTATTTTGAATCATTATTTTGTGGTTGGGGCTAACTGGCCATAAGTACCCGCTGTTGTAAATCCACTGCGTTGCCTCCTGGATGTCATTATTGAAAGTAAGTAAGTGAACTGTTGCTTCAGCGGCTAAAGATTTACTTGCTTAATGCCTGGTGTCATCAACAAATTCAGGCTAGCAATGACATCCTACTTGTCTAAGCTAATATACAGCTTTGCACTCTCCTTGTTTTTCTTCCCATTCAAACTTAAGGCTTAATGTTAATGTCCACCACTAACCAACATTACAGCTGAAGTGAATGAAGTGATGAATGAACACACAGTTTGCGTGTAGATAATCGGAAGTCCGGCTGAGTAGATCGCAGTATTTCATGTATCATCATTATGTTTGTATTTAGAAAGCATCTAAACAATATTATTTCTTCTGTAACTCCATCTCTTCAGTGCTCTGACACCAGGGATGAATTGTGTTATGCATTTTGGTAGAGATTTCTTTTCTAAAAAATGATGGAACCACTCAGATCTTAAATCATTGCTGTAGTAAGTTAGTAAGTTGTCCCTACATGAGAAAACTCTTGTGTCAGGAATAAAACTCCTTGTTTGGCTGTGATGCAAAAAAATAGGATGATATTTAATTACGACAATTCAAACTCTTCTGGTTTCTCCAAGTGCAGACTATATTGATTTACGGTACCAATATAGAAAAGACGGAATTAAAAAGCTGGTTTATTTAGAAACTTACTTATTCCTAAAAATGTCTGTTCAGCTCATTTTAAAATTTTATTTCCTATCCCAGGTGAATTACATTGCATTTCTGAACCTCAAGAACTGCCTGTGCATGATAACAGCTGATCGAAGTACCAGCGTAGTTTGGTCATTTTGATTGTAAGATTAGTGTTTGTTTCTTTGTTGGACGATGGTGTTTGCAAAAGAGAAATGAAGAACACCAGAGACAGAATTACAGACCACGGGCAGTTTATGAGACTTAATATTAGTATAGGACCACAGTCTGTAAGATCAGTGGCAAATGAAACCAGCTTTCAGGCAGAATCAATGTCTTGTTCTGAAAAAACAGTAAGGAAAATCCATGCCAGTGTTTCAGCATGACAAATGAACTTAGGCAAGTTGAAGATAATCATGA
This sequence comes from Fulmarus glacialis, assembly GCF_000690835.1. Taxonomy (NCBI): domain Eukaryota; kingdom Metazoa; phylum Chordata; class Aves; order Procellariiformes; family Procellariidae; genus Fulmarus; species Fulmarus glacialis. The sequence goes on from NW_009211022.1 coordinate 302,568, forward strand.
TTATTTAATATTCCACAGCTTTACAACTCGATACTCTGTAGACAAAAGATCAGAAGGCTGCTGAGTCCAAAGTTTTGAATCTTTGGGTCAATATGCTTCTCATGTCTTCAGCATTTAGTTTAATTTAGGAGGAAACAGTTCTGAGCTAAGATAAGATCTCAAACAAAATTGACGTGGACTCACAACATGGCCTAACATAACAATTTAATCTATCCTGTGCTTCCCCTGAAAGAAGGCTTAATAACTGTGGTATGATTTCACCTGCTGCTTCTAACATTTGCTCATTCTTTTTTCCTGAGCAAATTTGGATTATCAGATGGCGAGCAGCTTTGTTCATGGTAGACAAACTTGAATTCATTTAGGATTAATAACAATGGGTTCAATCCTGGATTCAATGGCAGTCTTAATGAATGGAGTCTTTGGAAGACAAATATTTGTTTGTGTTAAAGAGAAATAATTAATTCTCTATTTTCCTGGGTATCAGGTGATTACAGCACATATCACAAAATGTTTTCCCTATGTATTCAGCCTTGGGCACACAAACTGCAGAAACGTTCCCCAAGCCCTGGCCTTGCAGACACAGGCCTTTTTGACCGTGTCATTTCAAAATCTGAAGTTTCACAATTAATTATTTGGTGTGAGGAAAAACGTGTTTCTTACTCACAGTATTTTCCCAGGCCCTCTTGGTGATCTGATGCTGGGGAGTAAGGAGAGAGAAAGGTCCATGTCACTGTGATCCATCAGCAGTCGTAGGTTGAGATAGGACTACTCAGATGGAGGAACCCAGGCTGGATCCGGATTTTGGCCCAATCCTCACCATTGTCTTTGACGTGAGCATCTTCCAAATTCCTGTGGGAAATCCCGCACACTTTACTACTTTCTCTGCCCCTTGGGAAGCAAGCGGAGCACGCACCACCACCCTGCCCGGCCAGGGAGGAGCTGGCTGAGCCGCCGGGCTGGGCTGCGCTGCCCGAAACTGAGTACCCGCTCACCTCGGTAAAAATTAGCAGACTTCAGTAAATTTACCCTGCAGGCAATTTTACCCTGGAAAAAGATCGCCCACGTTGCTAGAGTTTAGGACAACAAATTAGAGCTTTTCATATGCACTGGAAGCTTTTTTTTCTCTTTTTTCTTTCCCCCCGCCCCCCCAGTAACATCCAGTTGCTTAATTCCATTTGAAATCACCCGGGGTAGGCACCTAAATACCTAAATAATCTTGTCCTTCATGCCTGTCAACATCTTGAGGCACCTAACCACCTTTAGAGATGTGGTGTGAAAGCTTGTGAACGATGCAATCGAGGAGGGAAACAAAAGACAAGTATCCCTATTTACTGCCCAAGAATCCACAAAGAATGCTGCTTCAGCTCTGCTCTGATTTCTAATTAGATTATGAGTGATGTAGGACTCTGAAGCCAAGCTGGAGTTTGTGCTAGCACTTTGCATGTATGAATGACAAAGGGACACCACTTTCATATTGATTTAAGCAAGCCAGTGGAAGAATGTTTAAACATCAAGTGCTTGATGCCCCAGTTTGCCAGAGCACCTGGAAATATCAGATTAATTCCAGGTGTTCTGCCATTAAGACAAGCTTGCTGCTTTTACAGCCACACACACAAAATGTGGCTCCCAGTTCCACAAATAAAAACTGAGTGGTTTCTGCTCCTAATGCCTCGATAACTCTGACATATTGCAAGTTCTGGAAAGAATTTTAATCTACATAGTTTTTTAAATGGGGAGGGGAGGGAGGGGGGAGGGATTTTAAATATGCTGCATACAATTTGTGATGGTCATCTCTAAAATGCAGCTCCATTATCCTTTTCCATTTGGAATGAATGAGGCTAATTAATTTCAGGCCATACTTGATGAGGTCAGCACCATACGAAGGGTGCGTGCTAGACATTGCTAATCTCTTTCAGCTGAGAGTGATGAATTAAAGATGAAGCATTCCTTTGCAGGCCTAATTTAGAATGTATATCAAAAACCTACAGCAAATAATACTATACCCTACAACAAAGGAAAACTTGTTCTCTCAGGCTCCCATGTAGGGTTGATTTTAAAGGCATTTTCATTTCACTTTGGAATTCCAGCTGTGGATGGGTGAAACAGTTCAGAAAATTCAAGCTTTCTCTCTTTCTATTGCTTTTATGGACAAAAGTAGGCAAGGGGGGGGCTAAGGGGAGAGAGAAACTCGTCAGTGTTTGATCCTGTATGCACTGTGATTCTGACTGTACGCTCGACATTTCGGAAAGCTGCCAGGGTCTCGTGCTCCCCAAGTACCTGTGACGTGACACAAACCCCCCCACACGGTGCACGCAGAAATTTTACTGTTGGGTTTTTTAAGTCTAAGGGGAAAGCTATCCAGTGTCCCGTTTTGTCCAGCATCATCTCAAGGATGTTTTGTTGGACGTTGCAGGCTTTTCCCTGGGAAGCAGGACGGATCCGACAGTTCTGCTGGTCACCCAACGAGGACACGAGAGCTTCCAAGCCAACACGGAGTTGTATTTCTCCGGATGCTCTTGCAGGGAAAAACACCTCCCTATGCAAAAAGGTTCTGTTACACCTAGGAGCACAGGTAGCAAAATCTAACAGAAAAAGTCACTGCGAAAGCAACCACACCAGGTCTGGAAGCAGTACAAATTGCTACAGAGCTCTCGAATTTGCTGGACTTGGGGCTCAGCCAAGCTTTGCCACCTTTCCCTTAGGCAAAGCCCCCCATAAAGTCCATAGGGGTTTCCCCCACGTGAGGGACTGCGGGATTTGGCCCTGCAGACAGCAAGAAATGAACCTTAATTGTCATTTTGGTAAAACACGGACTATGAAATCCTAATCCAGCCTCCGAAGGAGGCTGAAAACAATAGACCACCAGCTTCCCCACCACTTTGCTCTTTAATACCTGGTAGTTTCTTGAAATTCTTGACAGGTTGCTGCAGCGAGTCGAAGTTCCCAACTGGTGGCCATAAGCGGCTGCCGTCTTTGTATCCCAGTAGTCCTCATTAGAACAAAGCTGCTTCGAATTAAATCCAATCTACATGCCGAATCAATCTTTCAACCCTTTGATTGCTTCTGAAAATATTTATATTTCTTAATAATGCACATTTTGTCCCACAGCCTGTGATTAAACCCAGACAAGGTCCGGAGAAGCCTGAAGTATATGTGGAAGGGGTTATTTTGGACAGGAAAAGAAAGATAAAGAACACAGGTTTTTCCTATTGTGAAACCATTAGAGTGTATAAATCTAGCAATTGCAGTTGTATAAGCATCAGAGTGGGGTTGTAATAAATACAGATTGGAGTATTATAGTAACCAAATGGAGTTTATGGATTATGTTCACTAGTTCATATTTCTCAGCTACTACAATCTAACTAGCATCGTGCTGCACTCAGCTCTATTAATATTCCCTATTAATATTCTCTTTACATGTTTGTGGGGAAAAAAAAGTTGGGAATCAACTGCTGCTCTGTGTAAAACAAACATGTTTAAAGAATCATGCTCTCCAAAGAAAAAAATAAACACAAGGATGCTGTAAAGCGACTGTGTTAGAAGGGCACAGGCTGTGGCTGGCTGAAATCGGCTCCGTTCTGCTTAAAGTTAATAACTTCCATCTGAGTGAGAATCTGGCCCTAATGCAGGGCATTTGCTGCGTGAAAATTGGGATGTAAAAATGAAGACAATAACTGCTACTATCCCTTACCCGGGTAAATTTTTAAGGTGGTAAATAAATAAGATTTGGCTGGAGATGAGAAACACACAAAGGCTTTGAAGCTGTGCTTTGTGGTAAATAGCATGTTACTCCCTCCTCAAAAAATAGCATACATCACAGGTAAGATATGGGGAGTTGAAGGGAAGGATACATTCCTTGGCTGAGAAGTAGCCCAGATAGGGCCTGATCCTCCAGAGTGGGAATTTGCCATCGATTAAGAAGGTGGCTGTGGCTGGGGACACCGATCAGATAAAGGCACTGTACCTGTCTCCCTCCCTAAACATAAATGACTGCCCTTGTCTATAATAAAAGGGAAAAATTGACTTCGGAAAACATGCCACGATAAATCTCCTTGGATAAAGTGGTACAATGCCTGGGTGAGAGGGAAAGAAATCCTAGAAACTAAAAATATATAACGCTTATTTAATATCGTTGTCATCATCAGCATCACATGCTAAATACATCTCATACACTGGTAAATGTTTGTGATAGTTTTGCTTGTGACAGTTTCCCCTTTTATAAAGGAGAGAAGGAAATATTTTCAGTTAAAATATTATTCATTGATCCTTTCATCACATATTTCATTATATTAAGCTGTAATTTCCTAAACCTGTTGGGGCGGGGGTATTATTATTATATATATACTCTGAGTCTTGACAGCTATTTTGCATTAATATATGATTTGGATCCTCACTCTTTAAGGTAGAGAGAAGTTTTTTATCATCACCAAAAATAAGGGGAGAGGAGTGATGAAAAAAACCTCTCACAAATAGGGTCGGATCCAAAATCTAACGACATGCATGAAAATCCATTTCGGATCAGGCCCCCAGCAGAACATTGTACCGTATAACCATTATTTTCTGAATATCTTCTATTGTTTGACAACCCTGATTTCACAGTAAACTTGGAGTCCGTTTCTGAACAGAAGCTTTTTGTATAGAAACTTTAAATCGTATCGCTTCGTGAACACACACATACCATAGAGGATATTGTCTTATTAAAGAGTTTAAGCCTAAAGGTGTATGCCTATTTTTAAAAGAAATTTTCTGATTGTAGATAACTGCTCAATTTGATTTAGTGTCCAATGATAGTGATGGGGTTGATAACTGAGCATTCATCGGTAATTCATCTTGTGCTGGTAGAAATTTACAGCAAAGCAGTGCTTTCCCAACACTGACAAGTCCTATTAATCTTCTTCAGACACATTTCAATAGGTGTCTCCATCTGTGCCCAACATCTAAACACTCTGGCATCACTAGGGACTTGGAGACACCTTCATTTCAGGTTACACTAGTGAAAATGTGATACTAGATTGTACTCTATTTTTAACCTAATTCTCTCTTTTCATTCAATTAGCCTTTCTTGCCTGCATTTTTCTACTCATGTGTAACATCCTTTTCCCAGGAAGAGCTTAAAAATGAGATTTAGTTACTTAAAGAGACAGAATCTGCCAGGGCAAGAGCAACCAAGAGCTTAATACGTAAAAGCAGGACAATAAAGCTCACGCATACCCTGTGGAGACCAAATTGCAGCTGCAAAACACGTCCTGTGTTGCATGCCCACAATATTCCCCTCCTGACGCACCTCTTACAGGCATCGTTCAGGTAGGACAGGTCTGAGACTGAACACCCCACCTCCAGCTTCCCAAATTTTAAAACACTTGCAGAGCATTTGGGGTTTGAAATCCAGTACGTACCAAAATATCTCAGTTTGTTCAGGCTGTACGGGGATCACCACCCTACATCCCCACTTCGCTTTACATATACAGCTAATGCATGAACAAACACAGCACAGTCAAATTACAGCAATAACATTTATGGGTGGATTATGTTCCAACTTCCTCGCTTATTATTAAAAGCAAGTAAATTGCACAGCACATGGAAGAGGTAGGGTGCAAATGCGGGCGAATTTCCACTCGGAACCAAATGTTGTTTTTTCACCTTCAAAGCTGCGATGAGTTTGCTAGCAGACGCAGCACAGCTTTAAAGCTTACTCATTCAAAAATGTGTGTTTGGGTTCTTTTCTTTCCTCCTTACTCCATTTACGTTTGCCTTTCAAAGAAGAGCAGATGCACACCCATTTGGGTTTGGGTGGCTCCTCCTGCTCTGAACTTTCTTCTGAAAAGAGCAAACCATGAGCCGTGCGTCTGCTCCACAACTCGGAGGCAGTTTCAAACTTTGCTTCTGGCTTTATGAAGTTCTCTTGCGCGTCTTATTAGACATCTAAATGACCTTATTGTAGGTGGCAAGTTTAAATGTGCCATATTAATAACTTGTTATCCAAGACAAATTAAGTCCTTATGTGTCAAAAGCACTCTGCTCTGGATTACCTACAAGACAAGTATTTATTGAATAAACGTTGGATCCAATTTCATTTTAATGTGACTGACTGTATGCTTCAGCCCCTTAGAATGAGATAAAAACACTCAGACCTATAACTGTGTTGCAACATTACACCTAACTTGTCTATTCCTATTATTGTCTTTTTAATGTGGGATATCAAAAGTGTTTGGGGGTTTTAAGGATTATTATTATTATTATTAT